>NW_009718936.1:0-46014 GCF_000703405.1 Apaloderma vittatum | reverse complement strand
AATATATATATTATATCCCCCCTTATAAATCGGTACCATCAAGTGATCTCCTTCAAAAGTACCTTCCTGGTCTGACCTAAGATTCTCGCATAGATGAACCCTAAAATATTTTTTTTCCCTTCAACCTTTTTAGGAACAGATTGGGAGTTCAGATCAGAGATCTGTTTTACAGATTTAACTTCAGACTTCTTTCCTTTAAGAAACAAACAAGCAGCGCAACCCTCTGCAGCAACTTCAGCCTGTAAGGCTTCCAAAATTAGACCTGAAAAGAACACACCTTTCTCCACTTCTGAGATATTGACAATGGCAGTGTTCAAGATGCAAATAAGAGAGTGGCTTTCGTTCAATTGCTTCTGCAGAATCAAATAGTGAAAGAGGCAGAGTGATTAATTGCATTCTCTGCACTTTCACAGTTCTTCCAGAAGCTGATAGGCATTTCCCTATGAAATGTCAGTTAGAAATTACTAAAGTATATTCAGTTTTGCTTCTTATTAAAAGTGTTTTTTAATAAGCAGTGTAAAAATCTGAGAGTGTTCAGTGCAGAGTTTCCTCTTCTGATACAGGTCAAAATATAGATTGCCACAGCTTAAGTATTTTAACTGCCCAAAGCCAATTCCATATATAATAAAAAAAATAAAAATAAAAAAGTAAAAGGATACAGTACCTTAAGCAATAGACAGATTAAGACTATTGCAATTGTTTACTTGATTATGTGATGAAGTTTTTACTGAGGGAGAGACTTTAACCTGTTCTTTCACATTTTTTTTCTTGATTCCAAATTTGTCTGTAATAATTCTCCCTCTTTCTTAAAAAAAACTTCTCTGTCTGTCTACCCTTTGGTCCTATTTTTAGCAAAGAGATGGCTGAAGCTGTTGTGGTTGCTACCACCAAGAGTGTTTCTGCATTTACTTTAAAGCAGAACTATCTATGGCCTAGACACTATATAATTTATATGACTTTCATCCTTCCTTGAGGGAGCTGGGACTGTTTAGCCTGGAGAAGAAGAGACTCAGGGGAGACCTTATCACTCTCTACAACTGCCTGAGGGGAGGCTGTATTCAGGTGGGGGTTAGGCTCTTCTCCTGGGCAACCAGTGATGAGAGGGCATGGCCTGAAATTGCATCAGGGAAGGTTTAGGTTGGATCTCAGGAAGCACTTGCTCACAGGCGAGGGTGCTCAGGCATTGGGATGCACTGCCCAGGGAAGTGGTGGAGTCACCGTCCCTGGAGGTGTTTAAGGAGAGGCTGGATGTGGCACTTAGTGCCCTGGTCTGGCTGATGTGGTGGTATTGGGTCATAGGCTGGACTTGATGATCTCAGAGGTCTTTTCCAGCCTCAACAATTCTGTGATTCTACTCAGTCTTGTTTTTTTCCAGGTGTCTGTTAAATTTAAACATACATATTTAATAGGACAGACATAGTCAATGTCTGAAACATGATCATGTTCAACTACGTAACAGAGCAATTACTTGCTCCCTGAGTTGTGTGATGGTGTCATGACAAATGTACAGATGGTGACATAATGTCTAAGGTCCTTACGTGGCTTCATATTAGGCCCACTCCAGGAAACATGGTTCTTTAAAGAACCACTGCATAAAGTGTAACAGGAGTAGAAGAAAAAACTCTCAGTATTCCCACATAAATAGCTGTAATATAAGGCTCATGTTTTATCCTCCCAGTACTGTCTCTTCTCTGTCCATGTGAATTCAAGACTAGGGAGAGAGTAGACTGAAGCCTGCAAAATCAGAAAACCACAGAACAGCTGAGTTGGGGAGGGACCTCTGGAAACCACTGAGAACAATCCCTCGTACAGATGAGGGTCATCTAGAACAGGATGCTCAGGACCCTGTCCATCTTGGATTTGAATAACTCTAAAGCACGACTCTACAACTTACCTGCTCTATTGTCTGGCTACCCTCTTAGAATTTCTAGTTCTGGAATTTTAATATCCACCCAAATCACTGTCTAGGTTCCGTTGATTGTGTTGACCAGCTCTCCACTGACTGAAATGAGAGCTTAGGTAGCTGGTGCACATGAAAACGTCTAGATATGAATACTTAAATGCAAGTGTCTAATCTTGAAATGAATGCTATTGCATGTAACTGTAAGTTAAGCTCTGTAAATCTCAAAACGTTGAAACTTAGCTTGAGAAAATCAAGGAAGGAGGTAAACAAAAATATGGCTCAGTGCACAAGACTATATTAACAATGGTAACTTAGCAATTTAACTTACTTAAATGCTTAAGCAGAAAATCCATAATAAAACTTAACTGAAATTTTAACTAGAGGAGATTGAGTCATGCTACTGCTAGCTATTCACTAAAGCCAATGAATCTGGTTTATTACCAAACTTATGAATGTAATGTAGTTTCTAAGAACCTGTTCTGAGAGGTTCCCAGATGGTGTATTTCTCCATGTAGTAAAAGAAACCATATGTTCCCTGTCTAAATTACTTTCTACTTTAAACTAAAGAAAATAATAACAGAATAATAACAGAATATAACATAATTAGAGGGAAATATCTTCACTTTCATCGGATTTTATGCAATGTAGAGATATGCATGAGTGGCCAGGGACTCACGACATCCTTCTCAAAAGACAAGAACCAGTAAAATAAAGTGTCCTATCTTTGCATCTGTTGACAGTTTTGCATAATTTGAGTGATTAGGGACCTGAATGCCAGCAGAAGCCATTGGAGTTTATGTGTATATTTCTGACAAAACAGTTAGGGATCAATTCCAGTTTTCAGATCAAGGGACATGCATTGTCTTTGCATCTTCATTGCTTAGAATTAGCCTCCTTCAGAGCAGATTTGTCTCGGATAGCTGAAGAAGTACAAAATAGTGTGAAGAAACAAGATAATGATCAAACATTATGGACAATCAAGTCCTAATTTTACTCCTTGAAGCTCTTTTATTCATAGAGGTAGATATTATGACCTCTTTTTGCAGCTCAATTGGTACTTAAGGAACAGCACTATGAATGAGAGGTAGTGCAATCCACCAATATAAGACATTTCCAAGCAAAATCTGAGTGAGATCCTGGGTCTCTGCAGTGATATTAACTTGAGGAGTATAGTCATTTCGGAACAGTGATTTGTCCATTCTAATTAGCCCTGCTTAGGCAAACGAATCTAGTAATTCAGTTATACTTCTTCTAATAGTGATACTTTGTTCAAATTATTCCATTCAGATTCTATTACTGATAATATTTTAGTGAAATGTCTGATACGTGGGGACCTCTTCTCAGTAGGTTAGTAGTAACTCTAAAACAAAAAATGGAGATTTACCATGTGAAGTAAATCATTTTGCAAATGGGCATCAAAGAAAGCACTGTTTTAAGCCCCAATTAGTACAAAATTTCAGAGACATGAGAGCATACTTTGCATCCTGCAGAGATAAAAAACTCAGCTCAGTTCCAATTATAGAACATGAATATTAGTATCTTTGAAACACAGTACACATCCAGTGATTATATGATAATACTGTCACTAGGAAGTGTTTACCCAATACAGACCAAACAGCTGTCTCTTGTCCAAGAATTCTATAACACTTGTCTCTCATAACCCAAACAGTAACTCCATCAATATTATTTTAAGATTTTTTTAACATATAGAAGTTAAGAGCCATCTATGCACCTCTGCCTCAGGGACCATATCCGTTACCAAATGCTGGAGCTGATTTCAAAATATGTCAGTGACTTGTTCTGTTAAAGTCTGACCCATTTGTATTCATTTAATAGAAGGTGCCAAATGGAACCCAGAAGTAATATAGCAGACATAGCACAGCCCTAAGCTGTAATTAACCTCTCATGGGAGCTCAGCAGACACAGAGAGTCTTGTGTTTCACTCCTGCTCTGTGCCACTATCAAGAACCTGTCCAAAATGACCTGGACAGAGACTCATCCAAAAAAAAGTATATTGAGAATCAGAACGTGCTATAACTAGCCTGTTTGTTACTGCTGTTGTTGTTATGGGCCCTGATGAACACAAAAAAAAAAAAAGTCACTTGTCTCCTCAAAAGGAGATGAATGTAAGATTCCATTTAAATTCTCCTTGCTTTAGTTTCCATTTTACCTTCAGTGATATCTTTTACAAAAGACAATTAGTGCCATGAATGAGCCATCTTCATCACTCATGTTGATTTTCTACTCCCTCCAGAGCTGAACTTTTAGCCTTTATCTTAGCCATTTGGTGCCTATGAGAATAGCTGTATGCCACAGTCATTGACAATGATAAATAGTGACATCCTACTGAAGTAAGCAGAAGCTATTAATAAAAATAATCTGAGATCACAGAATCACAGAATGATAGAGGTTGGAAGGGACCTCGAAAGATCATATGGTCCAACCTCCCTGCCAAAGCAGGATTACCTAAATGGTCTGGTCTGAAAATTTTTCACTGTTAAGTTTCTTAAACAAAAGCTCAGACTTCTAGTACCACCAAAACTTCCTCTATGGAAAAGAGGAAAAAAGAAAAGAAAAATAAAAGTATTATTTAAGCCTTACACAACCTGCTTCTTCATATTAAGTTTAGTTACTGCAGTCATGATGGGATGTATAGCCAGTTTAAGACATATGCTATGGACTTTTTCAAGGTAATAAGCAGGTGCAAGCTTTATCTTTACTGATTTAAGAAGAAATGCCAGCCAAATGAAAAGAGCTTTTCTTGTTGTCTGCCACTCTGAGGAATCATACAGAAAATGTTTTCAAATCCTTCCTCTGCCAAAGCCCTCCATCAGCCGCACTTCCTACTTTCTCATTGTGAGACTCCACAATGAAGGTGTATCAAAATGACAGTGTCAATGATTTTGTATAAAGTTGTTGATCATGGATTATAAAGCTTCAGAAGTGAGGATAAAATACTGTAAAGGACAAGTGAATTAAGGGATTTTTTCCACATTTTTTTTCTCACTTTGAATATTGCCTTTGGTTTACTGTTTATGAGTAGCCTGAATGTGAGTAGAACATAAAGGAAAGAATAATTCTGTAATAGTGAACATTCACTCATCTCATTCTGGTTAGCAGGAAAGAATACTTTAAATATCAACTGGAAATGCAACATGGTAAATACCAACACTTAAAATGAAAAAATTTAGAATTGTCAACAAGCAAGTCTGACAATACATGAAAGCACAGAAGGTCATAATAGAAACAAAGCAACTATATTTTAAAATATTTTTGTTATTTTGAAATCTTTGTACTTCCTAACCCTTCACTAATTAATATTTTTTTTACCTCTGCCCCAGGTAAGTTATATTTTTTTCTCAGATTGAAAGCAAACAATCCACTAATACACTAAATCTGCTAAAAAACAGAAGTCTAGAGGTCCGGTTAGCCATTGAAAATCTCCTTTCAGTATGATCTAAGAAAAAACCACAATATTTACCTTTCAAATGTTTGGTGTTTTTGTGTGTTTGAGTCTGCCGTGGTTTTTTGGAAGCAGAGGGAGAGCTGTGGGGAATGACTCCTGCGAAACTTTGAGTGCCTCCCCCAGTCCCAGGTAGAAGTTGGACCGACCTCTGACCAAGGCCAGGCCAATCAGCACCTCTGCGATCAAGATATTTAAGAGGCAACCTCATTGTTCTCTTCTTTTGGCTTTTTCTTGCCTTCATCTGTCCTTTTATGTTGGGGAGTTTTCTGCTGAAGGAGAAGGACGTAAGAGGAAAACAAAGGAATGTGGTTTGGGAGGAAAGTAGGGAAGAAGGATGCTGGAGCAGAATCTTTCCCTGAGCCTCATGGTGAGTAAGATGGCAGGAAGATGATTGCTTGCCACTTGAGGGGATTGATGGTGGTGAAAACATCCAGGATGCAGCGGTACATGAAGAGCCCCATGAGAAAGGGAAGGGTGACGGAGCATCAGCAGGGGACACGGCCAAAGTGACCCTTGACCCTCAACTGGGATGGACTCACAAGGAGGAAAAGGATTGCCTCCTCTGAGGTGGACACCATGCAGCATGAAGGGGAGACTGCGAGGAGACCTCTTTCTCAAGAAGGAGGAACTGCCATGGACAACAAGTAATGGCCAGACTGCACCCCCCACCCTCTATCCCCCTTTCTCTGATGGGAGGGAGAAGCTAGCCAGGAAGATGGGAGGGGTGAGGAGGAGTGTATTTAACATTGGGTTATACTTATTTCTGTATTCCTTTTGCTATCCTACTGTGTAAATGGTGGTAGTAAATTAAATTTATGTTTCTCTTTCCAAGTCCGCTCTTTTTTTTCCCATGATTTTAGGTGGTAGATTATTATCCTTCCTGTCCTTACTCTCAATCCCTGAGCTTTTTAGCTGAATTCTGTCTCTCCATATGGCTGTGTAGATAGGGGTCAGGGGAGGAGTGAACAAGTAACTGCATGTTTTTATGTTGTCAGTCTGGGCAGTTGACTCAGACCATGACAGGTGTTTGTTGGGGTTTTTGATGGATAATCAGCTGTTTCAAGAACCTAATAGGAATACCAGCTCTATGGCTTCCTTGTCTGGAGTAAACTGACTTGCTGGAAACTTCAATTCTACCTTCATGTTAAGATGAGTGGTTGACAACTTTTCAGGTGAAGTTCAAGTCTCTAGCTAGTGGAAGCCATTATTATATGACCATTTTCTGGCACTGTAAAAAAAATGTTTTCAGTTTTCAAGAGAACATTTGTCCTTATAACAAAATTATCATCAACACTTATTGGATCTGATCCTGGAAGGCTCACTTAAGAATTTAGAGCAGCGTCCTCTAGTATATTTTTATCCAATATACACGTATGTCCTTGATTTAACTTGAGACTCAACTGCACAATGGATTTTGACAAAAATATAGCACTTCATGCACACTGTTGCCTAATACCCCTCACTCAAAAAGATGGCAGTTAGTTGGATATAGAGCTTTATCACGTTATGAACACAGAAAATGAATTTTTCCCAGTATGACAAAGTGTTTGTAGGAAAAGGATAACAATAAACTTCTAACTGCCGACAAAAAATATCTTGTGGTATTTTATGATGAAGGTTGTTCTTATATTGATGTTAAATTTGACAGGTGATATTGAAATTTATCCTTTTTTATTTCTTAAAGAAGAAGATACTCACTCAACAATATTTTCATTCTTATCTATCATTAGGACATGTATGAAATACACATAACATAGTTGTTGCAGCTGCTATGGTGTCTGAAATCAATAGGACAGTGAATGACTTAAAACATTTGATGTTTCAGGTTGCCAGACTGGTTTTCAACAGAATCAGTGAGGACAATCAGTTACTGCACATAGCATAGAAAGCCAAGTCATTTAGGACTTTCACAAATTCACTCTCACCATAGACAAGTTATTGCAGTGATAAAGTCATTGCAATATTTCCATGTTAATGACATTTTAATGACTCCCAGATGAACTTCCCAGACCGTTACTTGTCTAGAGATAGAAAGCTGGTTTATTTTTACCATTCATAGTTTTGCCTTATTTGCTTACTCTTTGTGGCTGTTGAAGCATCAGCTATCAGGAGAAGCATTTGACTTTTAAGTCAACTTCAGTAGCACAAATTTCAGCTCTTGTATACAAAGCGCAGTTTCAGAAGATCTAAGAGACTTTGAAACTGGAGCCTGCAATACCTAAATAAATAGTGTCAGGATGTCTGGTTTAGGATATAAGTTAATAAAAGAACAAGGAGAGGAATGCTACCATTTCTGACAGTTCCAGCCCCAGCATCCTCATTAATGGAGCAGAGACTGACATTCTTAGACCCATTCATAATCATCTCTGAACTACACTCTGAAACTGGAACAGTTTTTACTTCCTCAATAGCTGACATTATCTTCCTGAATGTTTTTGATACCGCACAGTAGAGACTTTGTGCTGTGAGTTGGGTTTAACCTTTAAGGTTTTTGTGAATGGCACATCAAAATATATAAAAGAAAATCAAAGTGTCAGAACAAGATAAAGATATTACCAGATACTTTAATTATCATAAGAATGTAGAGATAGAACAAAAACATAGATCTTTAATTCATACTGAAGGGTAATGTAGTCCACATTTATTTATTTATTTTTAATTTTGTATTCTTCAGAAAGTATGTCTTCTGCAAAAGATATAAACAGCTAGGGAAACATCTCGGCAGACATTAAACAAATTTGTGTTCATTTTCCTGGATGTACAGAAGCTTAGCCTTCCTTGAAGAGGTAATATGAGGAGAAATTCACAATTGAAGATTGCCTAAAAAAGACTGAAAAATGTAGCATGCTACATGTGCACTCCTGTAATATTCCACTGGTTTCTTAGCACAAAAATCTACTTTGGTAAAACTATTTTCTTTCCTTTCAGAGCTTTAAAAACTCAGTCGAAAACAGAGACTCAAGGTTCAATAGGACACAAAAAAAAATCTGCCAAAGTGTTTTAAAATTGTTAAACGTCTGATTCAGGCAAATCTTTAGCAGCTATACTTTCTGCTCAAGGTTAAAATTTCCTGTTGTAGTACTTTCACAAAATACATTAACTCTTTACAATGAGTATTCCAGAAAGATTAATGCCAGAGGGATAATGTACGTGAAGGTCTAAGTCAGACATTTAAGCTTTTAATTGGTAATTACCGCCCTTTTTTATTATCATTACAAGCTTTTAAAGTCTGTTGACTTTTAAACCTTCTCAAGCTTTACCACTTGTTTTGATACTTAGCCTGAATCTGTCTCCTTACTTCCTAAGCATTATTCCTAGGAATTATTATACAAATTATTCCTCTGCTGACCTTTATGAAAGTACTACGATAATTGCATATTTTTCTACAGTAAATCCTTATCTAAACCAAACCGCAGAGTGAGTTGTTCATAAAGTTGGGTTTAAGACTTGATGATTATTTTACAATCCTTCTACATATTATGTCCGAGACTATAGTAGTTATCAGTTATTTACATCATTTTAATTCATACCACCTTCAGCAAAAGGAAACGCCTGTTCACTGGGGTAAAGTGGACATCATATGCAGGAGTTACCAATTTGATTTTGTGGGTCACTCACCTGAAGTGAGTTCATGCCTAGGTTCCATTAAAACAGAGTGGAGTTTTGAGGTCTGGGTTACTACATTTGTATCAGAAGCACTGTACTACAACATGTTTTGATGCAGGAGTGCTGTTTCTAGCAGAACTTCCACCCTACTTCTATGGAAACTTCTTGGAATCAATATCCCTATGAAATGCTTCCAATTAGGGATAAAAAAAAAAGGCCTTCTTTTTCATATTTTTTGTATATTTTAATTTATCAATGTGTCCAGAATGGGATTGAGGAGTGTCATGCAGTAATAAAGATCATTAAATGAACCCCAAAAGCAATCAACTTTGAATGGTTTAAGGAACCTGTGATCTTTCAAGTAGAAAAAAGCTTGTTGCTTGCAACAAGTTTACTAGCAAACCACTTAAAGATAAGTTTCAGTTCAAAATGTATAATCATAGACACAAAAGGAATTGGAATTAGTAACACATACTAGTACTATCTCATCCTCAGATGTGCAGTAGCTCAACAGACTGCTAGCTGTTTTATCATGAGACTACAAATTTATACATATTGATATCATTTTACAGAACTGAATTTTCCCAGAATATGAGACAGATCTTGGATGCAGCTTGTGGCATTATATTCACATTCCCACTGACGAGTTGATATTATCATTGAACAGTAGAAGGAAAAGGTGCTTTGGTGATGACTTTCAAAAATGTTAAGGAGTTTAGTTGGAATTTGCCTATGTATAGCCAGCTAGACACTCAAACCAGACAGTTTGATATGCAATACAATTAAAGGGAGCGTAAAATGACGCTGTGGCCCCTTGGTTCCAGAGTTGCTGTGCACTAGAGCAGCTGACATTAGCTTCAAATGTGCTGAATGAGGAATTATCTGAAATATTTCCTCATCTGCAGCTCCTCTTCTGTCCTCAGTGCTGTTCGCTCACCTCCTTTTCACACATCCCTGTGGATAAATTAAACAATAAATACATGAGCATTACAAGTAAATATGGGCATAGTTTTATAAAGTCAATTAATAATTTCTAAAGTCCTTTGTATGCATCATCTACCAGTAAATCACCTTTTAAGCAGTTTATTTTTTTAATTTTTTTTAATTTTCTGATTTACTTGGTCTGGAAGAGGCAAATGTGAACCAGGTACACTATAGAGCGTGATGCCTTCAGTAAAGCTTTTAATGTTCCTTCTTCATGAATATTCTCTTAACAGCAGACCCTGGTTATAGGGCCAATGTAGATAAAAACACCAAAGATATGAGGTTAAATAAATTTTTGGAAAGCATTTCAGGAAGAACTACCATGTTCCAGGTTTCAGGAAGCAAGATGAAAACAAAGTAGTTCATGCTAAAGATAAGCCTGTTCTCTGATTGTGCTAGGCCATTATGTGCAGAGGCTGCAGAACAGAATCCATCTCTCAGTGTCACTCTTCCTTATTTAATTAAACAATATTTTATTAAAAAATTATTTTATAATCTCCAGTGCTTGAGATTGAAGAAATGCATTAACAGGCTCCGGTCCACACAGACTTAACTCACTCTGCTTTCCATTTGAAAGGGTAGTTTGTTGTTTTTTTAAGGACACGAATTATGCTGTTTTGTGAGGAAAAGGAGAAAAAGCAATAAAGAAATTTCAAGACTATGAGCCAGTTCTTTTACTGAACACTAATACAGATATTCTAGATGGCATTAGAATATTCTACTTGAGGGTATAGTTGCTGGAGAAACATCCTCAAGAGTACATTCTGCAAAAGAAAATAGCCTAAGAGAAAAAGTATCCCACTAGGATGCAACCTACATTAATCTGGTGATGAAATTGTTAAGATGGATTGTAGGCCCATAGAGATAGAACTTCCCCTGAGTACATAGTTTCATAACTTGGTTTTCCCTCCAATTTTTGTCATTACCTACTTATGTAAACAGAAGAGGGTTTATATCACATTTATATAAATCCTTCAAATATTCCAATATTTCTAAAAGCTATGTATGAACTTCTATGCCATTTCAAAGACAAAAGTTCCTGAAGAAATGCTTGACACAGACTTTAAGGCAAATGTTTAGTGTTTTAGTATGTGACTCCAAATTAGCTCGGGTAAATGGAAAATGATTGCTTTATGCAATCATGTAAAATACCTCAGAAATTTACGAAACTCACTTCAGCGCCTAGTGTTTGTATATGTGACGAATTGCAGCCACTTCAGCCAGAATCTGCCTCCATAATTTTGCTTTAACCTATGTAAAATATAACCTAAGAATCCAGTTGATGTTAACCAAAGACAGACGGTGCTTCATTCAATATGTTATAGTGAATTAAAAGGACCTACTAAGAGTATGACAAAATTCAGCTGATATGAATAGCCATGGTCCAACGTGGCCTTGAACACTTCCAAGGAGAGGACATCCACAAGTTCTCTGTGAAACATGTTCCAGTGTCCCACCACACTCATAGTGAAGAATTTCTTCCTTACATCTAATCTAAATCTACCGTCTTTCAGTTTGAAACCATTACCCCTTATCCTATCACTTCATTCCCTGATAAAGAGTCTCTCCCCATCTACCCTGTAGGCTCCCTTAATTACTAAAAGGCTGCTATAAGGTACTCCCGGAACCTTCTCTTCTCCAGCTTGAACAGCTCCAACTCTCTCAGCCTGTCCTCATAGGGTAGATGCTCAAGATCCTGATCACACTCATGGCCCTGGACTTACTCAAGCATATCCATGTCTTTCTTGTGCTGGAGGCCCAGGATCAAGCATGAAGGAATCATCAGCTGTTATGCTGATGTCCCAGTGCTGCCTATTTACTACTTCTGAGATTTTGTCAGGGACATACTCCCAGATTTTGAGCTCTCTCTGCAATCATACTGGTTTTATGACTGAGGCAGGATGCAAATATGTTTTTTTTCTGTGAAGTCGATTCTTAGCAGAACATTTGCTTAAGTGCTCAGGTAAGGAAGAGCTTGAATTAAGGAAGCGGCAAGTAAGTCTTCCACTGAAATCAGAGAAATTATTGCAGCTTGATAAGAAGCAAACTCTGACCTACGTATGTCAGTGTCTTAGTTTGAGACAAACAGAACTGTTTAGTAGTTTTACTCTTCAGCTCAGTATCTTCTAAGTGATGGCACTTTCTGAAGTTAGCAGCATGTTTTTGAATACAGTGTCTGTTACTAGAAGCGGTAAACCCTGATGTTCACAGCTACTACCAAGGGTTGGCAGTATTTACTCCTATAATAAACAAGGTCAGTGTTAGATCTTGTGTAACACATTGTGGGTGCCAGGAAATAAAAGGGAGTCACAAAGAAGTAAAAGATTGTACCTCCAGGAAGTAATGGAGGGGACAGGTTACCAACGAGAATTTTCCATTCCCTGTACAGCATACTTAGTATAAAGTTGAGAGATCATGAGGGCTAAGTTCTTGGTTTTTCCTCTTCTTTCTCTTGCTCTAATGGCCAACATCCAAGGAGGACTCTGTTTGTCCTTCTGCCTCTGATCCCTATCCTGAGTTCCCAAATCCAGCTCCTGTGCGTGGTTCCCCTCTGCTGTGGAGTCTGGGGCTTCCCTGGTGCCTGCCCGCTCTGCAGCATCAGTGGTGGCTGCTGTCAGGGGAAATAGTTGTGTCCCATATTGATTTTGTATATATTTGCATATATTTTTCATAATTTTCATTATTTCCTTATTACTGCTATCATTGCTTTGTTAAAGCTGTTCTAGCTTTTTTTCCACTCCATAATTCTCTCTGTCTTTTTTCCTTGCCCTTCCCCTTTGCGGAAGGAGAGGGGTTAGAGAGCATCTGTCAGGGGTTTAGTGGCTGGCTCAGCAATAACCCTTGACAATCAGAAGTTAGGGTTTATCCAAGTCTCTTCTACTGAAAACCCAGCAAATAAAAACCAGGGGGTTCTTTATCTAAGCATGGGATCCTTTGAGGTAATAGAATTGTGCAGGTTTTGTCTAGAACTTTTTTTAAAATATATTTACTGTGTAGAAAATTTTTTATGCATACAGACATTTTTACAACCAAGCCCAAGAATGTTAGATAGCTGTATTTCTATGCATACATGAACATGAAGAACATTATTCTATATGTCATGCTACACAATAAAAGTTGAGCCAAATACTTCCAGAAAACAACAGAAAGATTTTCATACAACAGACAGAGATGTCTTCAGCTTGTCAGTATTACAGATTTTCCATTTCTAAAAAAGTGGAGTTGTAATTATGCATTCTGTTTTATATTTGATTCAAGCAGAGTTTTTCCACATAAATTAGATGTTTACACAAAAACACATGTTGCTAAATTGAAAAGACTCTTCCAGATGAAATACTGTTGCTCTGACTTTTCTTGTCCCCTCAAAATAAGGACGGGAAAAAAAATAGAGTTTTAAAATTTCTTATTTTAGATACATTTTTTCTTTGAGAAAACTGGCAGGTACTTTACTAGGAGTTATGATAGTAAAGCAAATCAGACAGCAGTGGGTCATACATAAATTATTGTTTTCAGAATAATTTCCAGAAGATGACATGTTATGTTACTTGAAAAAAACGTTTGCTCCTTTACTGTCTTGTACCTTCTGTATCAATTTTCACCCTTGCATATGGAAAGCTGATGGTATTCAAAATAGCACTTTATATCCTCTATACACAAAAGAAATAGCAAGACACAAAATTTTGGCCACTTAATCTTCATTTTAGTAAGCCTTAATTTACTGTACTTTATTTTTATTCTGAACAAAGGAATCTAAAGTCAATTTAAAGAAAAACAGTTCTGCAGCTATTTCTACTTGAACATCAAAAGAAAAGTTGTAAGCATAAGAGGTGTCATATTTTATAGCCTCTATGATTTTTTGTACCCAGCAGTGCTCAAAACTAAATGTTTCCTGGAAAGAAGCTAATTCAGCAGTATTCTTGTTCCATTCTTGGGATTATATTATTATATATAATATCAAGAATTGAAATTTAATTTTTACCTTAGCTAGTGACCTTATTCTCATGTATTGATAGCACTCAATTTTAGTACGATGAGTGTAACAGCAGAACATTCTCCACCTTTTAGCTTCTTATACCCATAGATATAATTGAAAACCAGAAACCCTTTTGCATAGATATGAAAAGTAAAAGACGCTTATGAGAATGATGCTTGACAAAAATGAATAGCATGAAGTACCATTCCCTTCCACACAAGACATATTTTTATATATCTTAAGATGCATTTATATGGCAAACATATCTGGAGCACTAACATAATTTGGACATGTTAAACTTTGTATCCACAGTGCATTGTAGTCACACCTAATAATTTAGCTCCAGTTTGGAAAGAGTCTTACAGAGGTTTAGTCTCATACCAAGGATATAACACAAAGGAACTTAGTCTTGCTGTGTCTTCTGTTTGCATGACAGCTCCATTATAGGCTGCTTTTTATGCTAAGTGTTCTTGGACCTTTTTAGAGTATTTTGTAATATTAGATGAGTGCTAAAGAGAGCAAAAAGATGGCATGAGAAGCACACTAGAAAGATCAAAGCAGTTTTCAATGCAGAGCAACAAAAAAAAAATCCAATGCAAATGTAGATTTTCATATAATTTGTTAATAAAGGATTTAGATATAGTAGCAAAGTATAAGCAGAAATTATCTGACATCTCATGTCCTTCTTTTAGCAAATTCAAGAAGAAAAACACATCAGGAGCACAGTTGAATCCAACACTTAAAAAAACCACACAGATAAAAAGAAAGCAGTAAGTGTAGTAAAATAAAATTCAAAGACTATCTATAGTAGAATAGTGTTGTTTCAGGTCTGGAGATTGAGAGACAGTTATGATGAGGTGCACTTTGAGATTTATTTAGTCAGAGATACACACAGCAACAACAAAGTCAGTGTGATTCCCAAGTCTTTAGGTCAAAGAGGACTTTTGATGAACCACCTGACAAGTATAAAAACAAAGGATCTGGAAATTAATGAGGATGCTGAAATATAAGAAATCTGTATGAAGTGCCTGGGCTGAAGACAGCTATATTTTCTTCATTATCTGTGTGTCCAGTCTCATGGTAACAGGCATGATGTAAAAATCAGAGAAAACTATTAGAATTATTCAGTAGACTCTACTTGTATCTAGACTTCATGATGAGTCTTGGAGCAATGACCTCAAAGTCAGAGGGTGTAGAACTGACCTAATTACCCATTTATACAAGCATTTTAAGGGTGTGGTGCTGTTCGACCACATGCCTTTAGAGACAAAGTGATCTCATCAAGTACTTTTTTAAACAATTCTGTAACTTCTGATGGCACTGCAAAAGGACCAGTAATGACAAAGACTTTATTGAAAACCTATTTTAAAATGCAAATCTTCATAATATAGTTCCTTATATTTTCTTCTGCTTATAAATCTGTCCAAGTTGGTATGCATAAATGATGACTTTGTATTTTTATCAAAACATTCAGTAGTATCATCTAAAGATTTCCGTAGTAATGATTTAATGTTTTCTTTCAGGGAGCTGATAAAACCAGAAGAGGCTTAGGAACTTGGAGAGAAAAATGTAAGAATCTGTTATTTCAGAAACAGTTGGAAATCATGTTTGAAAATATGCAAACAGTTTGAAGTATTGGAAGAGTCATCAAATCAAAAACTCATCAAATCTGGTATCTATTCTGGGATGATGGCTAATAATAGATGCATAGGTGAAAGCATAAGGAAAAGTCTAGTGAAAATAGGACTGTTTTTGCTTGCATCATCTCCAATACACTCTCAGAAATTTGCTGATCGTGAACTTCATGAGTGAGGTTGTATATCTTTATGTGCAATAGCCCCCAACGGGTGATTTTTTTGCTGTGAATTTCTATGTGATCGAAAGTTGCTTTCAGAAGCCTTTGGTGTCTATTGACATTCAAAGTAACTGGTGCCAGAGAGCTTCACTGTCGATTTAATCTGATGCTACCTAACACTTACATTTGAAGAGGTAGTGTCAAATTTGTCCTCATTCATACTCTCCAAGTCATTTATGCTTTTGTATCTGTTGCATCTCCTTGTCCCTTTCCTCCCCATATCAATGTTCAGATCATGGAATGTCATTCTCTTCAGTGGCTCCTTGCATAGGGATCTGTTCCTTACTGTCTAGAAGTAAATCATTCCTGTCACTTTTCTCTGTGCTTTTTCCTTCTAAAGCTACTATATTCTTTCCTTAATAGGGGAGTCCTATATATATGTATTATTTAAGATCATTCCTAACAAATTTGGTTTTGCTTTGCTTTGCTTACTGATCACTAAGCTGATGTTTTCACACAGCTACTTATTAGAGATTGAGATCTCTTTCCTGTGTGCTTATTGCTCCATCACTGTCTATGGAAAATCTGGATTATTTTTTCCCTAAGGGCATTACTTAATCACACATGCACTGAATTGTTCTGCATGGACATTCTGCGTGGACATTCTCTGTGGACATTGGGTGTTATTAGCAGACTTTATCACCTCACTGTCTCTCCTCTTCTTGCGGTGTTATTGAATACCTCAGGCACCAGCACAGAGCTCTGAGAGACCTTTCTCCATTAGCAACCACTCACCACTGAGAAAACAGACTATTAGCTCTTGCTTTGGTTCCCTCCTTTTGAAGAGCCATGTTTCCATGCAATGGCCTTTTGTTTTATCCCACAGTAGTTTACTTTCCTGAAGAACACCTGGGGAGGAACATCTTTTAGAAACCTGAGTAAAGTTGTTTCATATATGTGTGCTGACTCCCACAAAGAAACTAATGAGTTTGTCAAATATGACATCTCTTTGCAAAGAGGGGGAAGACTGATTCCTTGAATTTCACATTTGTGTAATACTCCTATCTTTTCTTACACATTTTTTTTTTATCAGTGGGGTAGCTGCAGACATAAGCTTCAGTTGTTCCTAGCTCTTGGGTTTCCTCATGGACACCACCGGTAAAACTGACATCACCTTTGCTTTTTTCCAGTCCTAAAATAACAATGTGGTTTTAAGCAGGGTTTTTGTTTCTCCAAATCCTAAGTGCATGTCAGTAGCAACATGATATTGTCCTTTTTATTGTTTGATAAGTTCTGTTTACGTTTCAATTTTAAACAAAAACCCCTGTAGAGAAAGGTTCAAATGAGAGTCTCTGCAAGCTTTAGTTTGTAAACTGTGAACACTAATGAAAAAGCTAAAACATTTTTCTATCGCTTATCTTACTTGAGCACTCATTTTATTACTTGCTTTGTTTTTGACCTTACATTCCTCCTTGTGGACTTCCAGCTCCCTGGAAAAAAAGGATTTATTACTAGTTTTTATGCCCTTAGCAAACATATTTGCTCTTATTTTGTATGTTATGTTGCCGCAATTCCCTATCCCTCTCAATGTTTTAGATTATAAGCTTTGAGAGGCTTCTATTTGATCAGCTTCTATTCAGCAAAGTCTATGATTCTATCTAGATTATACATAGACACTTACCATTGATAGCTAAATTTAGGAGACTTCATCTGGAGCTGAATCATAGAATCACAGAACCATAGAATGCCTTGGGTTGGAAGGCATTTTTAAAGGTCATCTAGTTCAATCCTCCTGCAATAATCAGGGTCATCTTTCACTAGATCATGTTGCTCAGAGCCTCTTCCAACCTGAACTTGAACGTTTCAAGGGATAGGGCTTCTACCATCTCTCTAGGCAACCTATTCTAGTGTCCCATCACCCTCAGTGTTAAAAATTTCTTTCTTATATCCAGTCTAAATCTACCTACTTTTAGTTTAAAACTATTATTCTTTGTCCTATAACAATCTCACTCTTTAAGCTGTATAAATCTAATTTCTTTGTCTAATGTCATTCTTTAGCCACTTCTGTAGTTTTTTAAAAAATTGTGAAGATTATGCAAGGTCTCTTGTAGCTGGAGAAAAGCCATTACTTCAGCCATGTCCAATAAAAGCAGGATGGGACATTCCATGAAGCTACAGGCTACTCAGCCCCATTTTGTTCCTGGGAAAATCAAGAAGACAGTGTTCTTCATGGTCCTTGTTGTACACATAGAATGATAGAATAGTTTCAGCTGGAAGAGAGGTTCAAGATCATCGAGTCCAAACTTTGTCCTAGCCCTATCAACACCACTAAACTATGTCTCTCAGCATGACATCTACCCATCTCTTAAACACTTCCAAGGATGGCAGCTCAACCACCTCCCTGGGCAGCCTGTTCCAATGCCTGACCACCCTTTAAGTAAAGAAATTCTTCCGAATACCCAACTGAACCTTCCCTGGCACAACTTAAGGCAATATCCCCTGCTTCTATCACTTGCCACTAGGGCGAACAGACCAACCTCTGCCTCGTTACAGCCTCCTGTCAGGTAGCTGTAGAGAGCGATGAGGTCTTCCCTCAGTCTCTTCCAGGCTAAACAGCCCCAGATCCCTCAGCCATTACTCGTTAGACTCATGTTCCAAAACCGTTACCAGCTTGGCAGCCCGCCTCTGTGCCTTCTCCAGCACCTCAATGTCCCTCTTGCAGTGAGGGGCCCAAAACTGGACACAGTACTCGAGAGGTGAAGAATGTAAATAGGAATAGTTCACATGGATTTAACCATGAGGCTTAACTAGAGACCTACTGAAGTCCCTTTCAGTCTGAATTACTGCATGATCCTACAATTCTGTGATTAAAACCTTTTATTTGTAAATAGTGTACTTTACTCAGAAATCATTGCAATATCAGTGACATATGCTTCAGAAATTGCTCCTACTGGAGTAGGATCACTGGAATATGATATATCATATCTTTACTGTCTTAATGCATTCTACCAATTATAAAGTATAAGATAGCTCCCATCCAGTGGACCTCAAAAGCAGCCAGAAAGAGAAGAAAAAGCAAGACAGTAAAAAAAAAAAACAGTGGAAAAAGCAAAGTATTTTTTCATTAGTGCTTGATTTGCCTGCATATCTTATAACAAATTGTAGCTATCACAGTACAGACAAATCTTCAGAAAAGATCTGAATGACAAGACAATGATTAATTTAAAATTTAAAAACAGTATGCTCTTCAGTTCATATCTGAATAAGTTAGAGTTAACAGAAGTACCTAAACATTCACTGTAGATCAAATTAAATATATATATTAGATAATAGACTTAGGTTTTAATGCAATATGAAAAAAAATACCATTTTGAAATAAGCACAATAAATCTTTGTGAAATATAAATAGAAAATTGCAGTCTTAATTAGGAAAGTACAAGAAGTCTGATCATGTTTGCAGCTAATATATCACGCTGTTATAAGCAGGTGAAATTATCAGACTACATGTCTAATCTTTAATGAATCCAATTTAATTTTGTCAAATTACTCATTTAATTCTTAGACATGACATGCAGCTGTGAAGTCAGGTGACCTAACAGCTTTTGTGATTTACAAAACTGGACACAAATTTCAGGAAATTCCACTATGCCAAATGGTTGAAAAATCTCTAGAAGAAACTGATGTTGTAAATTTGTTCCAGAAAATTATTATACATACTAAGAAACCTTTCCAATGTTTACTCGTCTGAGCATTAATAAAGGTGACTGTTTTTTCAGGAGAGGTGGTCAGGGTGCTAAAGGACAACATAGTATTTTACACACTTGCTGAGGAAAAATGTATGTGCAGTAGACACTGGTTCAAATCCACAATAAAATGTAGTCATTCCATTGAAAAGTGAAGAGTTGTAGCAACACTTTAACAAGGTGATTCAACTAAATATAATTTGTAAAAGGCAGAGTTTTCTAATCTCCTTTAGTTACAATCTAACAGACAATGCAAGTGATTTTCTCCAAGCTCAATCCATAGGGGAAGAGCAGGAAATATCCTTTTTAAATATTCAGAGTTAACATAAATCTGTAGTAAATTGTCTTTCTGATGGGTGAAACACGTAAGTCATAGGTTGATAAAATGACTTACAGAACTCCTGTGGTCCCTTTTCCCATTTAGATTATCCTAGTCAGATATCTGTCTAATGTGTGTTCATTTTAATGATGAGAATTTTACAGCTTCCATCAGTTAATGCTCAGCTACACTCTTAGAGTGAAAATTCCTCCAGAAAATCTCTTCTAAAAATTAAGATTATTATTTCTTGTTCTGTCTTCAAAAGACATGTAAAACAAAAAAACTTCATAAATCTGTAAATAGAAATCTTGTCCATAAATGGTTAATACTCAGCATGTTCATAAATGGTAAATTCTCAGCATGGCGTTCCTTAGATGAATAAAACTTCTGTAAATGACACCAGCTTTTTTCTTTTATTTTTCTAAAGCTCATAGCTTCATTTGCTATTCTCACTGGATCTCTAATCTTCCGTATGTTTTGCAACATGTTGTGTTTAAAACTTGACACTCTGCTTCCTGAAGTCCGCTACAAAAGGAAACAGAAGTAAGAAATCATCTCTGTTGTCTCTCAGTGCTGCTTATTGATCTTTTCGAAGGTAGAAGACCAGCACTGCCTCTCCCATTCCCACATTCATTGATTAATTCCCAGATTTCACATACAATGAAAATAAATTATTAATAAAATATTTAATGGTATAGGACTTAGGACACTTGATTCCTCCTTCAAAATTTGTAAATAAGTGCTACATTTTTAAAAAATATATCTTTTTTTTTCAATTGCTTTGTAATCATCCTGTTGTAATACGGTTGTCTCCACTACATTTTCCTACCAAAGTCATACAAACCCACATAAAAGCACTTATGAGAAGGTTTAAAAAAGTTTATGAATTCCTGATTTTCTGTATCAGTTACCACTTCATAGAGAGTGATTAGGTCTGACAATATGTTTTGATACAAATGTCTGGTAATATGTTTATTCTATTATCACCTTGTTACTTCTCAAGTGTTTACAGATTATTCATTACTTTCCTTAGTATGTTTATGGGCTTCAGAAATAATATGTATACTATTCTGTTCACAAAGGTTTCCTTTGCAAGGAGCTGTACGTTCGTCCCTATGCTCTGGCCCTGTGGGAGTTCTTAAAGATAATTGCTAATGGGTTAGGAATTGATTGACACATTCCTTAAGTACTTCAGTGCTGTGTCTTGCAGCTTGTGGCCTGTGCACTATTGGAGGTTTGTAAGACACCAGATAGTAGTTACCGTTTTATTTATTTGTTAGACAGAATAGACTGCAAAACAGAGAAGCAAGGAAAAGGATACAATTCATCCAGCAACATTTCTTATAGTGGCTCAAAAAAAAATGGTAGGTAAAGAAAATGAGAGAGAAATGAGAGATGTAAAGCCAAAGTTTACATCTGTTATTAATTGTTAATTTACTATGCATGCCAACCATAGTGGCAAAACTATGGGAGATGTCTTATGAATGCTTGTTTTTTTCAGGGCAGGGGGGGCCCAAAAAGGATATGTCTTCCAAATATGCTTGTTAGCATATTTGTAGTAGTCTGTTTCAGTTTCGACAGTTATAAATCTATACAACAGGACCTTCTGTTACCCTTAAGGGCTTTCATCCTTAGTCTTCTTCCATGAAAAAGAACCAAGAGATTGCATGGTAGTTCTTGATCTTTTTCACCATTGATTAGGGGTTTCACTCAGGTTACACTGGTGTAAACTTTTACTGCCAAGTCATACAATTATTTAACTTTGAAGAGGAACTCTGCTATGCATAACTGTATGAAATTCTGTGAACTGTGCTATAAAATCATGTTGTAAAAATGGGCTGTTCTGATATAAATATATCAAAACTAGTACCCAATAAGAATCAGGTACTGGGTTTTTTCTCAGTTTAGAGTACCTTATTGGCCCAGGAAAAAAAAATGTAGTTTGGGAAAATATAGACTAGAGTTCTTCAGTTCTGCCACTGTTTCAAATATAGTCCACAAAACACATAAAACCCCACATAATAAAACCCTCCTGCAAATGCCAATGAATGGTAGAGAAGAATACCGCAGTGTTGGAGTTCTGATCAGAAATCTCTATATTTTGTCTATTTCAGCTGTATTGATTCAAATAACTCCATGAGCACAGTGCTGTAGGACAGATATTTAAACACTCTCTTGGAGTAAACCAGATTACTAGAAGGTAACTCATCTGTGTTTGCTCAGCATAGCATATTACCTCATATGATTAAATATAACAAATATAAACAAAGGAGGTCTGAAATGAAGCAGTAGTTGACAACGGTACATTTCCAGAACTTTAAGATTGTAGGGCAAAGAATCTACCACATAAAAGAACATTGGAAATCTGTCAGTCATTTATTTACCTACCAGCTCTTTTCCTGGTGCACTGGGGGATTAAATCATTTTCCTTTCAGAGACGCATATATACATTCAGAGAGTTAGGCTGACAGAGGAAAAGGTGCAAGTGACACTGCTCTCCTCTCTATCTCCTTGGCCAGAATTCAAATGTAAACACAGAAATAAGAAAGAAATACATACTACCACTACAGTCAGCTGAGAGAAGACAGGCAAAACAGCTGTCCTTGGAAGAATCCTCCTTCATCCCACATTGCTGGGAAATTTGCAGACATCAGAGAGCTATAAAGTTGATATCATGTTTTCAAACTAGAAAAGTAATTTCAATTTCCTTTCTTTTCTTCTCATTATTAATATACCTGCATTAAAAGAGAATCAAGGCTTAAGAATTTATGCTTAATTCCTTTATGTTCTTTCTCCAAAAAAAATTTCAAGATTTCAGATCCTACCCCAGATTTCCACTAGTAAAAAATATATGAATAACTAAATTAACTGTCTGTGGGGTTTTTTTGTTATCTTTGTTCTTTTGTCCCTTTTCTCAGCTATGTAAAGTTCTAAGAACAAAAAAACTCACACCTTTAAAATAGTCTCTGTTTTCTAATTTCTGAAGGAAAATGAAAAATATAACACAAAAATCTTGGAATTTACCATTCCAAAGTGAAAAATGATGCTGTGGGAAAAACAGCAGGACTCAAACCCTCGTGTTCAGACTGCAGATTTTTCTCTGAACGATGCCACAAAAATTGTTTCCAGTCCATTTATGAAGCATTCTAACAGCTGTAAAATGTATAGTCTTGATATATCTAAAGCCAAAATAACAAAATAACTACTTAGCTGATGTCTACTTTTTCCATGGTGTGTTCTTACATGAAGAGCAATTTTCCAAATAAAGACATCAACAGTTTGCTTTAAGACCATATTCAAAACATGTCTGGGTACTGTGTTTTTTTCTATTTTAATGGTGGACCTGGCATTGCTGCGTTAATGGTTGGAACTAGATGATCTTAAAGGTCTTTTCCAACATAAACAATTCTATGATTCTATGATTTTATGAGTCTATGATTCTATGATCTGTATTCAATACAAAAGAGTTTCCAAGTGCTGTGAAGATAGTGTTTTGAGTATACTTAACATTGTTTGAGTATATCTAACGTATATAATTTTGCTCTCATAAGCAGTTAACCAATTATGATGACTTAAACAAACTTTCTAGTGCTAATAGACTTTTGTATAGCAGCTTGGATGTTAGATAACCCACTGAGGAAGATGAAAATCCTGTTTCAGGTTTCTCTACAACCTGAGGAGGCTCAGATTCAAAACTTTATTTTACAAAAGGGTGAACTAATCACTGTCACTGATTTAGGTAGGGAAGGAAACTCACTCCATCTGTAGCACTCCTCATTGCAAAGCAAAGAATACAAGTTTCATGGAAAAAAAGAAGGAAAAATTATTAGCCTAGTTTAGTCACTCAGCAAAGAATAGAATCTCCCAGCTTTTGGAAGAATATATGCATGTGATTCTTTGATTCTGTGATTTAATAGCCTTCCTGATTTTTGATAATGGGATCATTCTGGGACATAGCCCAAGGACAACTCAGGTTTTCCGGACAGAGAAAGTTTATTTTTTTAATTACAACTGAGGGAAAACTGCATATCTGCTCTAAATCTTCAGTGAAAAGAAACACGTCATTCTGCTTTGGGCTGGATGACAGCAATGAACAGAACAGTAAAACCATTGCACATGACCTCCTGTTAGATTTTGCAAGTATTTTCTCCATACCATTGTGTTGATATGAGGGGAAAAAAACCAGTTACCTTATTTTTCTTTGTCGATATTGGAAGATTTAGAGCTCTAAATGTAGAGTTCTAAATGTCTCTTCAATGTGTAATGTACATATATTGTACATGTATATATATTGAAAGAAACTCACCTAAAAAATTGAACAGACTGTTTCATTATCTGAAATATTCTTGTTTAACTCTTTGTGAGACCATAGAATATTACATGCTAAAATTGGCTTTTCCTAGTGATTATAACCTGTTGAGGGCAATCTCTACATATGTAAGGTGATTAAAATCTTTTGGAGAAGCAAAATAGACCTTACTCTTTTAATTTATATATCTATTCCCATTGACTGGGCATTTCTTCATTTTAGTAGAAGGTAAATGGGATGCTTCAAGATGGATAAATTGCATATTAAATTACTCAAACCTGTACAACATTTAATTCAACAAGAGAAAGGACAAGATTTTTTTTTCTCGTGTAAAACTTTACTTATACTTCTTATCATTTCATATTCAAGGCACAGAGAAGAGAAATAATCCAGGTAAATAGATTAGGTGGACATCAGCAGGACACAAAGATTTTTTGCAATGATACTTATGTATATGTGCTGCTTAGTTTTTTTGGAAACAAGTAATAATAGGCAATGTTTTAACTGTACATGTATTAGAAAATGATAAACTGAAGGTCTACAACTGCTCCTATTTAGCTTATCACATGACAGGTAGGCAAAAGATATTCAAAAGCAACTGAAAAGTATGAGGAATCTCTAATTAGTCTGTGGTATTCATTGCTACCTCATTTTATTGTTCCAAATTAATTAAATTATGTACACATGAAAGTGTTAAGGTGTATTAGACGTGCAAAATCCTCATGCTTCTGCATATATAATCAGAGTTTGCCTGAGGTTAGAAAGACACATCTTTTACTTGGTAACTATTTTATAGAAGAAATTCTTATATACAAATCATAGGGAAACTGCCTTTCTCTCAAATTTCCAACTCCTAACTACTGTTGCAGAATAAACTGGATGAATCCTTAAAACTCTTTCAGAGCTGAAAAAAGACATGATGAGAATGAAACTGAAGTGTTCAAGACAACCACATGTCCATGGGCTAATCCCTCTATCCCCACACGAGATTCAATAGGGACAAAAAAGTCAGCAGTGCTAAACCAACTTTTAAGTTAACAATGTTTCTGGTAGTCTTTACGCTTTTCCACATAATAGTCAAAGCTGCTACCTGTTTGGAAAGTCATCTACATCAATTTAAGAATTTCCAGATTGTTATGAACATGTTTCCTTGATGTGGTTCTCTGCTCTGAACAGTGAGATTTTACAGAGAGAATTACAAACTAATATCTAGTTGGGCTGTTCCAAGTAGAATAAAAATGCCCCATTGACTTCAGAATAAAATCACATTCTTATGATACATTTGTGAAACAGTGATGCCTGAAAACACAGCAAAACCATGAAGGACAAGACAAATTTTTTATATGGTATAACAAAAATGGTATTTTGCAAATATTTCATTAAATATAAAAGAAAAAAAAAACAAGCAAATTGTCAACAGTTTGAGATATATACAGACCATTTTCTAGTTTTATACATTTACAAATGCACTATCTCTTCATCATTATGGTACGAAAGTTGAAAGAAAAAGTAACACAAGTCTAGATTGCTGGCTCTCTATAAGAAAATACAACTACCAGATGAAATCAAATGGGTATGAAAGCGTTATTGCTGTATTACATTAGCAAAGAATTGGTACTAGATGAACCTACTAAGAAATAAAGGGTAAGAGTGTTCACAATATAGAAGACTGCTCTGATTTCTTGTATTTTAGTTACTTATAGAGTAGAGTACCTGCAGGAAAGATGTCATTATTAAACACTTCAGACCATTAAGGATGCATATACGTATATTCATAGATCCCAGAGGCCAGCTGGGTCTGTTGTGGTGGATGTGTCATGACAGGAGGGAGATAGCTGGAGAGAGTCATTACAGAAGGTCAGTAAACTATACTCAGACAGTTATTTGTGCTGTGATTTAGCTGGATCCTCCTGGACTTTTGGATAAAATCCTTACTCTTCTCATTCTTGCATCAGTACATAAGATTTGGCCTCATCCTACTTAAAGTCACCCGTAACCACCTGTGATCAGAATGAAACAGGCACCATAACCAGCTGTAAACCCTGTGGCTTCAGGATCCCTGCCCACAATTTTCCTCTTCAGTCCCTAAAGGCAGAATTCTTTTGATCTGTAGTGAGCTTATCACAAAAAAAAAAAAAAATCATTAAACAAGTGTAACTGAGCATCATGTACAGTTATGTGGCAGCCACTTTCTCTCCTCTTTCTCCAGCTGGGTTGCTTCTTGTTATTGTGAAGCTTTTGCTCCTGTCAGACACAAGATCACATCCTTGATCCTCAGGTGAGTTGCTCCTCTTCAGATGCAATATTCATTTTTTCTTGTCCTTATATGATGGTTTGATCCATTTCTGGCCTTGTATTTCTCTGTATTAAATAAGGCATGCTGTTTATCAAGAAGGAAATATTAAAACTGGTCTATGAACAAGACATGACTCTACCCAGAACCTTACATATTTGCATCACATGCCTGTGTTGAAGACATAGTCATGCACAGCACATGAAAGTGTGTGTGACATGACAGAAATAGGCTGAAATGCAGGAGAAAACATAGTTTAAGATTTTGTTCGGTTGTGAAGAATTATTGAAAATCAATGCTGGCACTCATGAGAAAAGCAAAATCTTGCCAAAAAAAAAATCAGACTTCATTATAAAGATTTTTCTTGCTTTTAGCTAGGTAATTCTAGACCCAATGATTTTATAAACAGGTAGATAGATATGAGGTGAGAGTCGACTCTACTGTTCCCCTAGTTATTGAACTGCTAGTATGAAATAGAATGTGGAAGGGAGGTGTAAAGAGCTCATAAGGTTAGACAGAAACCAGATGTCTCAAAGAGCCTTTGTGCACCACAGTTGTTGAGATCCCTGATAAGATGCTGGTAAGGGAGGGAGCCTTGTGAAGGTTGAACAGGTTTTTCTCAGCCTCATCTCCTGTGGACAGTTGATGATTGAGTGGCCTTTGGCCTCATTTTCAGCTAAATGCATGTAACTGGTGACACTCATGAATATGCTAATAAAGATTATTGAGAATATGAGTCCCATGAAGCAAACACACATCTCATGAAGTGCCTTACTCCTCCCCACACATAAGATATGCTGGTATACAGACCAGCCTAGGGAAGGGTCCAAGGAAAGTATGTATAAATTAAGGGGGGACAAGGATAATAATAAGAAAAGAAGACAACAAGATGATGACAGATGCGTACTTTAACCCTTGTTGGCAGGACCAGCACAGGAATCCAGATCAATGATCTCTACCTCTCTCTCTTTTTCTTCGCCCTCCCCGCGCCCATTAAGTCATGCAAGTCATATCCTACTGCTTGCTTAATTTATACTTAGCCTTTTTTTCTTGTTATCATCAAGTATCGTACAACTTGCTATATTTTGTTATATGTCTAGTCCTTTTTTCTTATTAAGTTATACAAATCATACCATACAGCTGTCATGTATCGTGCTGTACGATATATTTTGATCTATACATAGTCTTTTCCTGGTTATCATTAAGTCATATTATATCAGTTGTCCTAATGTGTCACGTATTTAACCAATAATTGTGAGTCAATTTACACACCATAGGAAGTTAATAGATTGTGTATGGATCTTCAGACTTGTCATACCATTGTCCATTTCACTGGGAATTTACAAATCTAAGTCACTTGTCTCTAAGGTCCCTTCCAGCCTAGGCCATTCTATGATTCTATGATTCTTCTGAGCAAGGCCAAATCCTTTTATATGCTCACTAGGAGGTAAATATATTACCATATAGAGATGTACTACGACATTTGACTCCTATAGAGAGGCTTTGGCAAAACGACCTGTCAGAGCATTTGTACAGAACATTGTGAAGAACCTTTGTCTCCCAACTGAGAGCCAAAATGGATCTCCTTCCTGTTCTTAGTCAAAAATTGCCAAAACTGAGAGCAAATAAATTTGCATACATCTGACATTTGGGTTGATCACGAGTATCTATCTTATGGGCCTAGAATATAAGTAGGTACTAAAGAAGAAATATTTGTTGAGGGAGAAGAGTGAAATACATTCAGATTCACACAGCAGTCTAAAATCAAGATATTCATTTTATTTCCCTTGTGGTTTATTAACAAGTTCAAATCATCTGTCTCCTTGCTTCTTACATAGTTGCCATTCTGCAATATTCAACATTTATGCAAAAATTCTTTAAAATACTGGATACATCATTTCACTTTTGCCTTGAAATCTGCCTTTTTTAGGTTGAATAAAAGGCAGAATATTTTCAAAAGCAAAGCATTTTTTTCCAGAAAAAAATAGCGCATTTCAGCTTGATGCAAACTGACTCCATTTTGTCATCTCTTTGAAGACTACTGTTTCAAAACAAAATCCCTTGATCTAAGTATCCCGTGATACTTAGATTCTTCCTCACATTAACAAAAGTCACATCTCGTTCAGCTGTGATATTTCAGCCCAAGGATTTGAGACTTGCTGAATGCAGATGTTCGCTCATCTGTTGTGCAGACACTGAGGATGGAGATCAACAAGACCTGCAGAGTGAGAAGCAGTCCAAGGAAGGAGTCCTGTGGTGCCTGGACGGCACTGTTTTGGCTAAGGAACAAGGTCGAATGGATACTGGCTATGTGAACATCCTGCAAAGAGATAAGTCACTTCAAAACAAAATTCTGAAGGCCACAAGGCCCAGAGTGGAATTTTTTGCCTTAATATCCCTATACGACTATAGTCACTTGCTCTTCACCCAAATTATGTTGAATGTCACCCCAGGGAGGGCGAAGATAGTATATAAGGAGCATGGAAGGAGTGTGTTAATGGAGGGAGAAAAATCCAGAAGAGGCAGTCAACGGGCTGTGCTCCTTCCCCTTCACCCAAGACAGGGACACTTTCTTGGTAAGAATTGCGCTTTCACCTTTTTTGGTGAGAAATACCCAGGATAGTATTTTACTAGCATTACCATTATATATTAGCAGTATTGCAGAGAGTGAATTTATCAACTGAAAATCCGAATCTTGTATCTGTTGCTTTAACAAATTAGCTATTTTTTGTTACCTTGCAAATTGTCTCAGTGAAAGTCCTTAACGTGGCTCTAAAACAAGGAAGATCTTAGCTTGGGTTCATGTCTTTCACAGCCACACAACCTTCACACAACATCAGCACTGATTTTCCCATCAGCAATGTGGACGTGTTCTTCATAAAACGAGGATCGTACCAACTATTTCTGATAATGAGTTATGGTGTCCTGGGTTTAGCTAAAAACCCAGTCCTGTTTAGTGATTTTTACTTTCCAGTTTTGTCTCTCCTAAAAGGCTGCACTTTCTGAACTTAGCGGCATGTTTTTGCAGACAGTGCCTGCTACCAGCGGTGATAACACCTGAAGTGCCGCCGGTCGTTAGACAGCATGACTTTCCTGACTGGTGACTTTTCCAAAGTTTTATTTTACCTTTGGAATTTCCCCCAAGTTTCGAGAGGTAGCCGATATTTCCAGATACGAAGTTATGGGTTTATTGAAGGGTAAATATCGATGAATGCCTGCAACAAGGTAACTAAAAAAGTCTTTGTATAAAGATCAGTATTAGTTACTTTGTTTTTATATTCCATTCTATATTGAGTGATCATGAGACTTTCTGCCCTTCTCTGCAATGGCCACCGTCCAGGGAGGACTCTGTCCAATCTTCTGCTTTTGAGCTGGATCCTGAGGTCCTGAATCCAGCTCCTGTATCCAGCTCCGGCTGCTGCTGAGCATGGGGCGGGTTTCATATCGGGCTACTATCTATAGTTGTATATAGTTCTTTACTTTTATCATTCCAGTATTATTTCTATTATTGTTTCATTAAAGCTGCTTCTAGGGTTTTTTTTCTCTTCTCTAACCTGAAAGTCTCTCTGCTTCATTCCATTTTCCTTCCCATTTGGCAGGGGGAAGAGGGGGTTAGAGAGCATCTGTCCATGTTAGTGGCCAGCCCAGCCCTAACCCGCAACATATGGAAAGAAAAAACCTTTATGAAAGATGAAACTTTTATGAAAGTGAACCGATAATGTCTTCCCCTATCCAGTCACTGGCTTTGGGAGAATTAATGTAAATACACAAGTACTTTACTGCCAGTTATCTTCATTGTAGATACAATTGAGAAGGACTGATGCAACAACAACCATCTAAATAAATGTAGTTTGGAATTACAATGCCAGCTGGGATACATGGAATTTACTCCCCTGCACCTTTTCCAGTCTATTGCCAAAGCTGTCAGGATTGCTAAGAGGATCTCACTCTGAAATCTGAACCAGGCCTAACTCAAAAAATTGACCTTGCATGGGATGAAGAGACTTCTTTTGACTATGACATGAAGTGTACAAAGTCCATATTTTATAACTTCACCATTTCATCTATCTGACTCAGTTAAAGGAAAGGTTCTTTTTACCCCTACATTAGCAGTTGTTTTTCATTATATTTAATCCCAACGGAGTCCTTCTACAGTAAGATATCATCCATCAAAGATGATAGCGTCTAGCCAAAAGTGAATATCTGACTATATCCCTCCCCTTGAGAAAGCTTTTGCAGGTCAATGTTGAAGCATATATGCCAATGAATAAAGTAATTTCATCTTCAGTATATTTAGTCTGGTATCTTTCACAGATAATAAATTCACTCAAAATAAAAAAGTTATATTCTTAGTGACATCATAAGGATCTCAAGTCTATTTCCTGAAGTTGTCATACTTCAGCAAAATGTTTATTATATTTTTATTGTTGAGGAATTTTCTTTTCCTTTCTGAACTTGTCTGGAAGGCAAAAAATTTTCATGCAGTTACTGTACATAAAACACAAGTAATGTTACAAGACAAGTATGAAATAATATACAATCAAGGTTTTTTCTTACTAATTGTAAGTGCAGAGACAAAACAGAAGTATAGGCACACACAAGATTTAACTATTTGATATTCTTCAACAACAAATTACACTTATATCATATTACATGTTTTATATATATGATTCCCATATTTATTAATGAAATTCCTCAGAATTTGAAATAAAAATTTCCTTCTGACTTAAAAAGATTCTGTAACACAAGCTCAGTCACAGTAGGACTTATGTGTACACATAAGGATAGAATTTTAAAGACATTTTTGTAGTTAATTCTCAATAATTAATACCTGAATGCAATCCATTTTCCCATAACATCCAGAATTGAAATTTAAAATGGCCTGATGATTCAATTAAATTTATAAGTTCTAAAACACACAAAAATATCATTATTAAAAATATTTTAAAATACAGTTCATGAAAGCTTAGAGAAAGTATTTTAAGCTTTGAGGATTAATGAGCTTTAGTTGTTTAAGCTTTCAGCTACAGATCACTGATTTTTAACCTAGTTTAATAGTACCTCAGTCTTGTCACCCTTTGAAGGCTCTTTGGCAGTTCAGTTGAAGCAATCTGTTTGATACATCTTTCTACAGAAAAATTACCATATAAAGAAAATCACTCCAACAAAACCAAATCGTGTTATCAACCTGAACTAAAGCCATGGAATAAAAGAATATGAACATCATTAAGAGATTATTCACCTTGCTGAGACTTAACCCCCCCTCAAAGAATTCATAGCCGGAGGGGTGGAAAGAGGTAAAACAGAAGAAAAAAGGAAAATAAGAGAAAGAAATTTTCCACAAAAATACACTTTCAGAAAAAAAAATTCCTCAGAATAAATGCAGCAACATAAGAAAAGAGTTGCAAGCAAAACATGAAGGAAATACTACATATGAAACTACACTGCAGTATTACGAGAAACTCTGATTTACTCAAACCAGGCAGATGGTTTCCCGAACATCTCCACCAACACACTGTCGGTAAACTGCAGAGATGTTCTGCTTTTTGTTACTGATATATCTGTGGCAAAGAAAGCTCATTCTCTTCTGGGAGCTGGAAGAAATTACGTCTGGACTTGTTTTGTGGGGAATATAACATTGTCTTTTAAATAATACCTGTGACAAATTTTCCATCTCTAGAGCTTAAACTTATGACAGAGAGTGGAAAGAGCAATATCTTGCTACCTTCTGTGCCACAAAGTGTTAACAAAGAGCCAACAAAACTCTTCTGCCTAAGGTCAGTTCTAAATTACTCAGTGGTTTTAAGCCATCCTCCTGGTATTATAAGTGATTAGATTTAGGAGTGCTGAACTCATGTGGGTAGAAAAAAACACGTTTCCATTGCTGATGCTTGTGTTTTCTGCAGAACAGAAGGATCCTAGGGGCCATTCGCCAAAATAAATAAAACTCTAGCAAAAAAACACATAGAAAAAGAGAAAAAGAGCAAATCTTTTAAAAATGAATTTTCTTAATAGAATGGAAGCGGGAGGATTCTTTATGCTAATCTGGCTCTCACTTCTGCTAATGTATCAAGATTTTTCAGAACATTTTATTTGTCTTCTAACTGCTGTAGAGAGGGAAGATTGGAGGAACACACTTTTTTAAAAAGGGGATGGAAGAAGAGTTCATGATTGACAAATTGTACAGGATATCAGTGTATACTTATATGTAACCAAGCATGTAGTCTTGCAGGGATAAAATGTTTTTAACAGTCTCTTCCAAGGTGTCATGGTTTAGCCTCAGTTAGCAACTAAGCCCCATGCACCTGCTTGTTCACTCCTCCCTCCTCCCAGTGGGATGGGGAGGAGAATAAATAAAATGTAAAATTTGTGGGTTGAGATAATAAAAGTTTAATAACTAAAATAAAATAAATTAAGATAACAACAATAATTATGATACAATGTAATAACAGTAATATAATAATAATTGTAATGAAAAAATAATATTTAAAAAAGAGGGAGAAATAAAACCCAATAAAATTATGTATAATGTGTTTTCTTACCACCTGCTGGTTGATGTTCAAGCAGTCATCTATTCCCCCTGGCCTACTCCCTCTAGTTTATATACAGAGCATGATGCCCTTTGGTTAATTTTCTGACCTAGTCATGCTTCCTAGCAGCTTCTTGTACACCTGCAGAGCATGAGAAACTGAGAAATCCTCAACTTAGGGTAAGCACTAATTAACAACAACTAAATCATCACTGTATTTCCAACATTCCTCTCAGAGTAAATCCAAACCACAGCACTGTACTAGCTACGAGGAAGAAAATTAACTCTATCACAGCCGAAACAAGGACACAAAGGTATCTTTCTACCTTCTTCCTTTTCAAGTCTTGCACAAATTCTTAACAGCATTTGCAGTAATTCAAAGCTATTCGGCAACATCTATTCTTCTCAATTCCTTCCTGTGTGTCCCATTCCTTCCCACAATTATTTCCTCAGTATGTAGCTTTGACTTACGCCTCCTTTCTGTTCATTCCTGGTTTCTCAAAGAAATTATTATGTCTTTAATTATCATACACTTTCAAGCACACTTTTCGTCAGGTTGATGCCATTCAGTCTTTGAATCAGAAAAGCTTGCTGTCTCTTATTCTAAAAAAATCCCCTCCTTCTTTTATGGACTATCTAAGAGTCTTTGCATCATCTTTTAAAATCTCTCCATAGAGCTGAGAAAAGGCAAAATTCTGAGAAATAGAGCTGGAGCATTTCTACATTGCAGTAAACAATTGGATAGACCAGAAGAAAAAGAAAAAAAAAATAACTTTGAGTCAGAAATGAGAAACACTGTCTAGCTCTTTCCTTCCAGATCCTTGAATAAGAAAGGAAAAGAGTATTATTAATACTTTATAGTCTTACTCACTTTCTGTGGTATGCTGTATTTGGGGTATCCATACTTTATTTGTAAGTAGTTGGTCTTCTGGGTTATATCACAAAATTTTAAATAACTAATTTCTGATGTGATAACTATTTTCTAAAATTCATAAAACATTTTTCCTCTGCTGTGCTCTTTTTCATTTACTATGTTGGATTTATATACTTTTTAGTTAGTTTACTTTTCAGGTTATGGAGGAATCAGCTGAAAGAACAACTTGAATTTCAATTTCTTCTACACAGCCTGACAGTTCATCCTTACTGAAAATAACAGTTACACCTAGTATTATGGTTGCCTAACTCATTCTATTTTTCCAGCACAGACTCTAACTCAACACAACCTCAGGCTCAGACAATTTATGTCCAGGTAGACTTCTTTATTTTAGGGTAACATTCACCTCTAACCCCGATCAAGATCCCTTTTCTCTGGAATCAACCATAGGATGTAACATAACACCATGATTGTACCTTGAGCTACTGACACCCAATTTCCACATAATAATCCTACTATTATTTTTTTCTTTCTTTCAGTGGTTCCACTGTTATCTCCACCTGAATCTTCATAGAAAAGACACAAATGCCACACGATGCTTCTTCTCTGACTAGATTTTGATAATGTCATGCCTTGCAGATACCAGTTCCTCTGGCTAACCCAGAGACTCTGATCTTTACACAACTGTTACTGGTATGTTACAGAAAAATGACCAGTTATTGTTAAATCAATCCATGCAATAACATTGTCTTAAAAATTCTTTTGAAAAAGAGCATGCTGTAAGAAAGATGAATAAGAAGTTCATTTCAGATTGAAGTCTTCACAGCAACTAACCTAAAGTCTGGCAATATTCAGAGTAAAGAGCAGAGCACACAATTGTTCTTGTGATATATGTTAACTGTGTATGTTGCTGGTTTGAAGTTCGAGACACTTCTGCTTGGACCTGGGTGTAGGAAATAGTATAAATATAAACTGTTTTAGAAATCTAATCTTAATTGTAGTCTTAGTTTATGTTAGAAATCAGCATGATGGAAACTAGGGGAAATATTATTGTCCTTTTGCTAAACTGTCTGAGTTTTCAGTTGCTGAACACTTAATAAATTCTGAAAGGGAAGCTTCCATAAGACAAATCAGACTCCAAACCAGTTTGGTACCTATGGCTCATTTCTAGAAGAATCATATTTAAGTTTGTAATAAGAGTCCAAGAGAACAGAAAATTGAGCTTCAATCTCCTGCAAAGCCAGTAAATATACTTAGCACTGTGCTGTTACCCGCCGTGAGCTTAATGGATAATGGTGCACCTAAAATGTTCCACAGACAGCTGTGTGAGCAAAAATCTACCATTAAACTATGACACCTTCCCCAGCAATTCAGAAATTCATTAAAATATTTCTAATAGGCATTACTCATCCCTCTCAAAGGGATACTAGCGTTTTTGCAATGAAGAAATATTAAAGGTAAAACTTCAGACACTAGACAAGCAATTAGCTGTGCAGACAGATCACCTGGTTACTCATTTATTCTTTAATTCATCTGAGTTAAATAGGTATTTTGGAAAAGACTCTGTAACTTAGAGTAGTCTGAGAATATCTAAGGACACGCAATTTTATTTATTTTTTTTGTAGTCAAATCCCAGATAAGTAACAGTAATGCATAGTTTCCAGCTCTTGCTTTATATCTTTGTAGGCTTGTAGCTTTCATTCTAGAGATTAGTTATATATAATAATTTGGCAAACCACATGGTAAAATTTGACTGCAGGGAACAAAGGAACAGGGTCTTACATGGTCTAATTATTCAGGACCTCTGGGGAATCAAAATAATAAGACAGAAGTTGAAGAACACACTCTAATAAGGAATGAGTTTGACCTCATGATGATAGAAAAGAGTAGCAATAGCTATTCTGAATTGATGCTACTTATTATTTGCATTTACATTTCCTTAAATGAAGTTTCTACTTTTTCATATGCCTAGGAGTTTTTTTTTTCCTTTTTTTTCCCCCCTGAAATTACTTATCTGACTAGATGGGCCCTTCCATACACACATGGTCCCATTGAATATCTAAGCTCTGCTCTGGCTTCTTAATTTACTGCAGTGGTGATATTTCATGAACTAGAAGATGCACATGAAAGTAGAAACGTATATGACAAAACAAAAGAAGTAATTATATTTTTGTTCAGATAGTCCACAGAGAAAAAAATGAAGGGAGAAAAGTGGCTAACAAGATTCTTGCTTTCTGTGATACTTCGACTAGGAAATGCTTGGAGTAATGCCCAGAGATTATTTAACATCAAATCTTTGGGCAGTACCTGAAGACGGCTTGTCAAGAGCTGGCAATATAGCACAATTCAGTTGAACACTTAGGTAAAGGGGGCAGTAAATCAAGTAAAATAAACAAGGGTAATTTTAAGTTTCAACACAAAGTAGTTTTTTTATATTCTTTTCCTGTTCTGGAGAGATTGGTTTTGAAAGGTCTTTGGGGAAGCTTTTTTTTTTCCACCACGAGTTGTGTTGCCTTTAATTCCTTCAATCATAGTCTTAAAAAGAGTCCTTCTTTACCATTTGTGTTGGAATTCAGTGAGTCACATATCAATTATCCAAAAGCTTCTGATTACTCACCATTGAACTCTATTCGCAAGATATTAAGGTTGTGGTTAATCAAATACCAAGCCAATGTAATACTTTTTTTTCCTAATTTTTCAGTGAGAGAAAAATAAACAACAACAACAAAAAAACCAAAGTCCAAATCACCTTCACTATGTCTCTCATGAAAGCTATGCTGGGAAAACCTACACTCGTGATCACTATTTAACTGCAAAGTAGTCTGTGAAAAATTGGTGTAAGACGAAATCAGGTTATCTATAGAAGTAAGCAAGTGTGTCCTCTGTTTTTTGACAACCTAGTTATATATGCTGGGGATCTGGCTGAATATTGCAGTAGCTCATTGTTGCTTGATTGTCAGATTTCCTCTTACTGCTGACAATTTGATCTTGATTTATCAGGAAAAGGCAAGAAAAGCTACCATGGGTTAGACATAATGTAAGTAATTAACCCAGCACCATGTGCTAAGCGAGCTGATTAGCAGAATCTGTCTATCCTAGATCCATATTAACATTACAGCTGGGCACACTACAATAGCCTTCCTATCCTACTCAGAACGGTAGTCTCTCAAAGAAAATGAGTCTGTAAACCTAGATTATTCTCAGACAAACTCAAACATCTGAGCCTTTGCTTCCCTCAAGCGATTAATAAGTACTATACTTAAGGATAGATTTTATAAAAAGTGGCAGTATCACAGAATCACAGAATCACATAATGTTAAGAGTTGGAAGGGACCTCGAAAGATCATCTGGTCCAACACCCTGCCAGAGCAGGATCACGTACAGTAGGTCACACAGGAACGCATCCAGGCGGGTTTTGAATGTCTCCAGAGCAGACTCCACAACCTGCCCGGGCAGCCTGTGTCAGTGCTCTGTCACTCTCACAGTGAAAAAGGTTTTTCAAATATTTTTATGGAATCTCCTATGTTCCAGCTTGTACCCATTGCCCCTTGTCCTGTCATTACAAATCCCTGAGAAGAGCCTGGCTCCATCCTCATGACACTCCCCCTTAAAAATATTTATAAACCTTTATGAGGTCACCCCTCAGTCTCTTCTCCAAGATAAAGATGCCCAGCTCCTTCAGCCTTTCCTCATCAGGGAGATGTTCCACTCCCTTCATCATCTCTGTGGCTCTGTGCTGGACTCTCTCAAGCAGTTCCCTGTCTCTCTTGAGCTGAGGGGCCCAGAACTGGACACAATATTCCAGATGTGGCCACACCAGGACAGAGTAGAGGGGTAGGAGGACCTCTCTCGACCTACTAGCTACTCCCCTTCTAATACATCCCAGGATGCCATTGGCCTTCTTAGCCATGAGAGCACATTGCTGGCTCATGGGCATCCTGTTGCTCACTGGAACCCCCAGGTCCCTTTCTCCTGCACTGCTCTCCAGCAAGTCAGTCCCCAACCTGTACTGATACTTGGAGTTGTTCTTTCCCAGATGCAAGACTCTACACTTGCCCTTCTTGCATTTCATAAAATTTCTCCCTGCCCGACTCTCCATCTTGTCTAGGTCTCTCTGAATAGCAGCACAGCCTTCTGGTGTGTCAGCCACTCCTCCCAGTCTTGTGTCATCAGCAAACTTGCTGACAGCACTCTCTAATCCCTCATCCAAGTCATTGATGAATATATTGAAAAGCACTGGTCCCAGTACTGACCCCTGAGGGACTCCACTAGCCACTAGACTGTCACATTGACCACAGCTCTCTGATTTCTTTCCTTCAACCAGTTCATAACCTATTTCACTACTCAACCATACAGATCACATCAGTGAAATGAATAATTTTCTAAACTGTACAAATCTGGCATTCTAAATGAGACAGGTCAGGATCTCCTAGAGATCTGAACTATTACCCCAGTCTCTGGTGTCGTTTTGATCTACTTTTAGATTCAATGGCTGGACATGATTTAAAAGCTACAACAGGCAGTTTGAAGGTGACCACTTAGTTTAGCTCTATGGACACAAGTTATGCTCTACCAGATAGCCTCAGCATCAAATAACAGTTCCCATTTTTCTTGCTGTAATAATCATATTGAGGTAAGAGGTGTTGTGGCTGCCCCCTCCCTGGAGGTGTTCAAGGCCAAGTTGTACAGAGCCTTGAGTAGCCTAATCTAGTTGAGAGGCGTCCCTGCCCATGACAGGGAGGTTGGACTAGATGATCTCTAAGGTCCCTTCCAGCCTAGGCCATTCTATGATTCTATGATTTAATATACATGAACTTTCTCAAGAAACTACATTTCTCTAAGTTCCAGCTAAAATTTTCGCTAATTTTCAGAAGTAGATAAATAAATTTGGGACAAGTTGATCTGTTCCACAGTCAGGTTCTCATGACTTAAGTTCCTATGCAGCTAAGCTGAAACAACCACCCATGTGCAGACTCTTTGCCTAAAGCAAATATATTATAATTTAGATCAACTTCAGACTCTTGTTTTGCATTTTACATTTTAAGTTCATTTCTTTGTGTATATATTAAACTGAGATTGTAAATATGTATGGTTAAAAGGAATATGCTGAGGAATAGATAATTGTCCTCACTGGAGGCCTAACTATTATTTTTGAAAATGTTGCTTAATGATCTATCTTGCAACGTTATTCTGAAAAGATTTTATATTTTTCTTACCTGAGTCATCAGTTACAGATGGTAATGTATCTACTATAGGAATTTTTAATTTCATATATAGGTTCATTAACAATTTTCTAGATGATTAGATTTCTCTATTTAATTTTATGATAAAGAAGGGCAGAGTAGGTATTTAAGTGGTAAAATTTATAATACAACTTCTGTAGGGCAGAAATCATGTAGATTTCTCAAAGAAAACCAAGTATTTATAGAATTATAGAACTCAGTCACAGTCACACTGAATTCGGTCCTATTGAATATGATGAGAAATCTGAATTTCCACTATTTGATATGTCATTTAATCAGCAGAAGTCATCATTATATACTTTTCTGATAATTTCACTGAATGCCTCAAGGGATGGAGCCTCAACCCCCTCTCTGGGCAACCTGTCCCAGTATTTCACCACCTTCATAGTAAAGAATTTCTTCTTAATATCTAATCTAAATCTGCCCTACTCTAGCTTAAAACCAGTGCCCATCATCCTAGCTTAAAACCATGGCCCTGTGAACAGTCCCTCCCCAGCTTTCCTGCAGGCCCCTTCAGGTACCAGAAGGTCACTATAAGGTCTCCCTGGAGCCTTCTCTCCTCTAGGCTGAACAACCCCAACTATCTCAGTCTGTCCTTGTAGGAGAGGTGCTCCAGCCCTTTGATCACTTTTGTGGCCCTTCTCTGGACTTACTCCAACAGGAAAATGTCCCTCTTGTGTTGAGGGCTTCACAGCTGGACACAGCACCCCAGGTAAATGTCACCAGAGCAGAGCAGAGGGGCAGAATCTCATCTTTCAATGTGCTGGCCACATTTCTTTTGATACAGCCCAGGATGCACTTGGCCTTCTAGGCTATGAGTGTGCACTGTTGGCTCATGTCCAGCTTTTTGCCCACCAGTACCTCTTTCACAAGGCTGCTCTCTGTCACATCATCTCCCAGCCTGTATTGGTAATAAGGATTGCCCTGAATCACATGCAGGAACTTGCCTTTTGCCTTGTGTATATATGTCTTTAACATATATATACATGTGCACACACATACACACTCTAAATTTTAGACTTATCAAAAGTAAATAAATTAAGCCAGCTGGAGACTCAGACCAGTAGACTGGTTTTCTGTGTAGACTTCTGATTCAAATTTGTTCACTTCTTTAAACAATTTCAGCTATGTTGATGTTCTCTTATATGGTAGAAATGTAACAGCATACATTTTTGTTTCCTTACTGCTCTAGCTGTTTACATCCACATTTTACTTTGCTGCCCAACTTGTTCTATGTTTGCAGTTTCACTAAGGAAAGATAATAATTTTAGACCTCACTGACAGCTATTTGTAACTTTGTAGTCACTGTTCTGAGTAAGTCCTGACACATTCTTTTCTCAAAGCAGAGTATTGCAGAGGATAATGTTTAAATGTAATACCCAAGGGCTGCTCTTGGAATTTGGACACAATCAATGGAATTAACAGCATATATAAATTGTCAGTACTTTTTTATGTTTTTTTGCTCTGTGGCATTCTGCTCACTTAGAATACTTCAGGAGAATTTTCACCTCAGAAATCCTAATGTCAGGTTTCCAGTTGAAGATAGTAAAATGTGGAAAATACATCATTCAGTGAGGAAAGGTTATGTCTAAGATCTATTTCAATACTGAAATAACCATTATCCATAGGTGATTGTAAAGGGAAAATTCAATGCTAGGTTTCTCATTCTTTGAAAAATACACTTTTGATAGGAAAAGGAATTGTTTGAACTCCTTGTGTTTATAGCATCCTGGCTTGTTGTGACATGCATCAACCCTTCAACATTTCTATACAGACTGATTATATGGTACTTGTTTACTTAACATCTGAAAATTACACAATGCATTTAGTCTCATGGCATGCCTCTGAATCACAAGATGCTAACATTCCTGTTTAAAAGTGGATGAGGTGGTGCAGGGGGAGCATGATAATGAGAAAACAACTCTAAATAAACTAGGATATAAACTCACAAGTCAGTTGCCTCATAACCTAAGAGTCTTTCTTTGACTATTTGCCACTTAAAGCGATGCTTTATAATAATTTTATAACACACCTCTGGAAAAGAAAACAAGAAAAAATATGAGGTGAAAGAGGTGCAATTAGCTACACATTATGGTTAAAACATATTTTAATATGCGCATGGTAGTGATGTTACATTTATAGCACCCTAACACGTAATCAGTAACTTGTGTAACATAATACTTTCCCCATACTAAGGTATTTGTACTCTAGTAATCAGATGAGATATATTCATGCAACAGTGAATGTCTGTTATTAATCAACTTGGGTGTCTGCTCACAGTTCCAATTAGGGAATTTCATCTCAAGTCCTATATATTGTGTACTTTAGAACTGTCTAGGTAAATGTCTAGTACATTAACCAAGATGGCAACAAACAGTCAAGCGTGTGCTCATATGTGTGCTTGTATAAACTAGGTACTAGGGAGCTGATAACAGAGAGGCTGTATAAAGTTGTTTTAAAAACATACTTTTTGGGTGGCGTGGGCAAGCACTCAGCAAAGCAGGTAACAGTGCTCAGAGTGCCAAGAGACCAGCTCAGGGAAGCCTTTGAACACTTAAATAACTGCATACCTTAGTTTTGACATATTCAGACACAGACTTCCCAGGATGCTTACAGCATGTAGATGTATTTGGAAATGTCCCTATTTTTACTGAGTTGGTTAACCACTGTCTTCTAAAAAATAAGAAAAAAAAAACGCATTCTATTGACTCACTCTCCAAGAAAGCTTACCTTGGCCAAAAAGCTTATTAAGTTGGAGACTTTGTGAGTGGGAGTTATGATCTCTCAGGACTCCTTAGCACAGTGATATTGAGCTGGATGCAGCTTAATCCCAGGAAAGTGTCCTAACCACTCAATATGGAGGAGTAAAATCTCAAGGCAGGAGACAGCTTTATCTCAGTGCTCAGCTGGGAGACCAGGATCACCTACACAGGTCCAACTGTCATTAAACTGTCAGTCTGCTGCTCTAAGACAGTATTTTCCCCCTCAGTACTTTCTAAGGCAACGTAGTTTTTATTAGCTCCCAGTGTATCAAAACTATATTTTAATTTTAACTGTGAAACAAAGAGTGAGATTACTGATTTTCATAGAGGTCTGAGAAGAGAAATAAACATAGATGTAACAAGAAGTACAGAAGAGCACTCACTTTATTCTGCAAATGGTGTGATTTCCTGCTATTATCCAAAACTGCACATTGGAATACATGGTCATGAAGATCTAGGGACAGGCCTGGCAGGTAGAGAAATACAAATGTTCCCAATTTCAAAGGAAGTCATGGACCTACATGTTGCTTACCTTCACTTTGGTCCTGGAAAGATCATGAAATAAGTGCCCTTGAAGGACATTGCTAGGCACATGAAGATGGAAAAGGTGGTGAGAATTTGCATATAAAGACGTTATTTTTCTTCGTTTTAACAAGACTTTCATCACTGTCTCCTGCAATTGTATCTAAATTGGACTGTAATAGCCTGTATCACTGGACAAGTTTGCATGACAGTGCTCAGAAGATGTTAGCCATTCTCTAACTGGCAGACGACTGTGTTACCACAGGGGCTGGTACTGAGGCTGTTCTGTTTAATTTTGTTAGAGACCAAAGGAGGAGATGGAGTGCACCTTTTATCAAATTTGCAGATGCTACCAGACTGCGAGGAACCATTCAAAGACATCTAGACAGAACTGATGAAACATGATGAGGACAAATGCCAAGTGTCTCACCTTGGAAGGACAAGCCCCTGCAACAGCACAGGCTGGGCACTGCCTGTCTGTGGAGCAGCTCTATGCAAAGCACTGAGGGTCTTGCTAAGAGTACTTGTAACACTTGTTATGTAAGGAGAAACTGGTGGTTGGGCTTGTTTAGCCTAGAGTAAAGATGTCTTCAGAGAGACCTAACAGTAGCTCCCAGTGACTGTGGGGAGCTTGAAGTTGTTCAAGTACCTTGGAGGTGTTTGCTTCCTCTGGCTAAAGCCCTGAGAAGGCTGGTCTAACCTGATAAATAATCCTGCTGTGAGCAGGAGAGAGGTTGGACTGGAGATATCCTGATGTCCTTTCTAGTCTGACTTACTTATTCTGATGCTGTGGTTCCATTTTCTGAAAGACTTGAATGTACTGAAAATTTGATTTAATGATGTTTGATGAGTGCAAAAATGAATTACCTTTACAGTTATGGGTGTAGATGCTTGGCTTCACAAAGTGCCATATATCACACAATTATATTTTGATTTATTTAACCTGCAAATGCCTTCTGTAAGTATAATAAAAACAAACAAGTCACAGATCTTCAGATAATGAATCATGAATAAGTGAAGGAAACAGATCACAGTAATTCACATAAATAAACTTCCATGAATGTCGTGGAAAGTATCTAATAACAGCTACATTTACAGAAATTGGAATCAATTTGAAAATAATTTCCTACAAGTCTGAAGTCTAAATTAATTATATGATTTATTAATGAGAATATTTGATTATGCAACCTGTGTATGGTAAACAGTGCAAAATCACATGTGCAACTGAAATGGGATATTTCTGCTGTGGATGGTCTGTATTCACCTGAAACTGCTTTATAAGAGGAGCTACGGTAAAACCAGACTGCAACGTCTTGTTGAAGAATTTTTATTCCATTTTTAATTACTACCTCGAGTTACTCTGTAACTTTATTTTCCTACTAAAACATCATCAGACATGATAATCTTGTCTTAACAATGGTTTAGAGATTCCAGAAGCACAAAAACTCACTTTCTCTTTTCCAAATTGCTGATTGCTTGCTGGTGGAAAAAGCTATTTAACATGCTCTTTCTCGCTTTCCTTATATGGCAGAATTATGTTGGATAATCAAGCATTTCACTCTTTCAGGTTTTCTCATCTGCAAATATATATATTCCTTCTTTTAACTGCTTCACATCAAGAAAAGTAACCATCACAGTGTAATCCTCGGAGAAGTAGTAACTAAAAAACTTATCCTTTTAAATCACAAAAACAATGAGCCCAAACCCATATGTACTAATAGTGAGACACAATCTTCAAGTTCTTCATTCTCTAGCTATGTGTGCTTGAGCAAATGTTGTTTTCTATTTGACAATACTGTAAAGAATTTACATTGTCCTCTGTTTTTCCTGAGGATATCCAAAACAAAGGCAGCCACAGCCTGAGCCTGGGACACAGAACACCTTTCAATCATTCCCAGTCCCATAAGATTACATGGTTATTTATTTAATTTGCTTTTCTGAAGTAAAAATTATCAGGTAACGACCCACAAATCAGCACAGCATTACAGGGACCATTTATGAAACCTCTACTCTCATTTTTAGAAATCTATAGCCTAGGCAAGAGATAAATCAAAATTTCAGTAAACTCCAGCTTTTTGAATTTCTATCTCAAAGAGTCAGAACTGTCTTGAAATGAAATACTACTTGTTTTTGAAAAGTAAATGAAAAAATGAATATGAGAATGCTACAGCAGTTCTGAACTTTTCTTGGAGTTTTGTTAATTTGTTAGTTTAGGGATTTTTAGAGGCATTGGGGAGGTTTGGAGGGTCTTTTGGGGTTTTGTGGTTTAGGTTTTTTATTTCTGGTTTTTTTTTTCCTATTCATGATGAGAAATGGCCATTAATGTCAGACTTTTTCCAAACTTGAGGAGTCCCTGTGTGAGATAACAGAGTCTCAGACACAGATACCAAAACTAGTTCTACACAAACTAAGGCTAGTACCAGAATTCACAAGAGTACTTCATGATGGCTGCTATCCAAGAAAATATAAGACTCTTTTCAGGAAGCTCAGAGTCTGAATTTTTGGTTATTTGTGTGTTATATTGTGCAGCTTGTAACTCAAAGCTCTTATTGTGGTAAAAGCCTCTATCCTGCAGATATTCAGCATCTGATATACTGATGTAAACCTGAGATGTTTAGCTAAAAAGGGGCAAACATATTCAAGAGGAACTGAATGTGAATATTCTCAGACAAAAGAAATTCTGCCTTTTTCAAAACTCTGGGAAATTTTCTAACCACCAAGCAGCCATCACAACAGGTCTATGCCATCCTCTGACCATTTAGAAGGACAACAGTAGCTGAAAACACATTTTCACTTTTTCTGAAAATGCCAAACTTACAATCATATTAAGATTCTGAGAACATCTAGAAGATTAAAACTTCTAAAGGAGATAAAGAATCTGATTTCTGGAAACCCATTAGTTCAAATATTGAGTTAAGATCTGCGATCACATTTTGCCTAAACTGTAACATTAGCATTTTTGCTGGTCTTTCCAGAATACATCTCTTCTAGAAATCTACAGAGTTTTGTATTGGAAATGCTTATGGAATGTGAACTTAGAATTCTGAGATTTGACAATGCCTGCATAGCATCGCAATCATAGATTTAAAATTCAGAGCCTAAAATTCTAAATAATTTATATGTTTTCCAACTTTTTTTTTTTTTTGAGGAGGAGAACCTAGGTTAAAGATGAACCTCTAAATACGTAGAAAAACCCAGATAAAGTTCAGTGAGAACATGTGTTGCCTGATCTAGTTGAGAGGCGGCGTCCCTGGCGGCAGGGAGGCTGGATTAAAATGATCTCTAAGGTCCCTTCCAGCTTAGGCCATTCTATGATTCTATGATTCTGTGATATTACCCATAGAGGCAAGATATTAAGAGAAGAAACAAGACAAAACAAGGCAACAGAAAATCTTCCTAAGAATCTATTTTTCAGAAGTGAGAAAAGCATTTTAATAATGTTTTAGAAATGGACTCTACTACTATACAGCTTTGCAGTAGCAAATGGTCCAAAAATACACACATGCTTAGTTTTATTGTAGTAGCAATTGATATCTCAGGACATTTAAAAACAAGCTTATGGGAATATACATTAAATCAGTGTCCTATGATAATTCAATTATCTAAACAGTCTACAGTGAGAAAGGATAAAATTTTTTCACTATCAACCAACTGGAATCAGAAATTATAAATATTTTATAAATATAAATTTAT
>NW_009718935.1:7207-7451 GCF_000703405.1 Apaloderma vittatum | reverse complement strand
TGGCCGCTGCCGCCGCACGCACTCCCAGAGAAGCATCTGCCGCTCGGTCCCGGTGGCTTTTTATATCCCCCCCTCGATGATTGCATCCGCTGGAGCGAAAGCGGGGGGGAGGCGAGGAGGGAGGGCGAAAGGGACCGTTCCAGGTACCGAACAAAAGATGAGCAAGCAACAGGTCCGGCCCCGCGGCGGATGGAGGGATTAGCATCTCGCGGTGAACCGCAACCGGCAAAGGTTTCCGGCCGAG
>NW_009718935.1:5823-6892 GCF_000703405.1 Apaloderma vittatum | reverse complement strand
GTGGGAGGGAGAGTTTTCCAGCCTTGGGGGTGGCTTTTCTCCACTCGAGCTGGACCAGCCTTGGGCTGTGGATGATCTCCCTATTGCACAGCGGCCCAAAGCCCAGCAGGACTCGTGTTTTCTGTAGGGTTGGCCATGACTGATCTATATTTAAAAGCAGCATTGGCTTCCAGGAGGCTCCTTCACACACCTTGGCCAAGCTTTGCAATGGGTGAGCGAGAGGAACGCCCCATCCTCTTCAACGCAGGATAGCACCTCACAAGGTTACTGGGGGACCGAGGAGGGTTGGAGCCATGGGGAAGCTCATCTGGTGCCAATTTTCCAGCCCCTCTGGACAGCTGGCTCGTGCCAGCTCATGCCACTCTCTTTTCCACCCAAAAGAGGGTGGTAACGTGCAAACCAGCCCTGCGGATGGGTTGGGGCTTTGCTAAGTCCTAGCTCTGCCCCGGGGTGTTTTGGCACCAGATCGCAGCCCAAAACCCTGCCAGGCCCCTCTAGGGAGTTTAACAACAGCAACAGGAGGGTGTTCAGAGCTGGTTCACCAGGGCTTGCGTGGAATTTACACCCCATGTCTCATGTGCTTGAGGCAGATTTGTCCCAACCTTGCTCAGCACCTCTGCTGGCTGCTCTTCACAAGCATCCCAGGGAGATTGCACCAGTCCTCAGCTGTGCCTCAGGATCGTGGGATAATTTAAACATTTTAAGGTGTTTCTTTCTCCAGTTCTGGGCTTACCCAAGAGGAGAAACTCCGTCAGGATTTCTCATCCCCAGGATGTAAAGTCAAGGTAGCCTTTAAAGACTGGTTTGTCATCCTGGAGCACCTCATAGCGATTTTTTTCTCATCTAGGCTCAAGCAAGTTCTAGACATGGGCTTGGAGCATCTCTCCCACCAAGCATGGTAGTCGATTTGCCATCTCATAAGACAACAGTTGGATCTGATGATCTTGAAGGTCTTTTCCAGCCATGATGATTCTATGACAAACTGCAGGGCACAGTGAAGCCTGTGCAGGCAGCAGGTGTGGTTTCACTCCGGGTGAGGGAAGGAATTGCTCTTATTTTACTCGACATG
>NW_009718935.1:4688-5772 GCF_000703405.1 Apaloderma vittatum | reverse complement strand
TAAGAAGGATAGTGGGGCTGGCAAGACCCAGAGTGTGGTCAAGCCACTTCATCTAGACATCTGCCTCAGGGTGGAGATATTCCATCCTGGAGACATCTCCTCTGGAAATCCCCCCTCCTTTCCAGAGGAGATGCTGTGAGTAAACAAAAAAAGGGGGTGGGTTATTCTTTGGTGGGCTGAAGATGTATTTAAGGGCTGAAGAAGCGTTCAAGGCCAGGCTGGATGGAGCATTGAGCAACCTGATCTAGTGGGAGATGTCCCTGCGATGGCAGGGGGGTTGGAACTAGATGATCTTTGAGGTCCCTTCCAACCCAAATCATTCTATGATTCTATGATTCTATGTGTGCACCTCCTTGCCAAAGGGTATGGGATGCAACAGATTCACCCGAGTACCCCAGGACTGGATGAAACCCTCCATAGCAGGTGGTTAAAGAGTTAAAGCACTGGAGGTTCAAGGAATAGCCTCTGTAGGTTCACACCTTCTCCAGACCCTTGTCCTCCCCAAACCCATCCCCATCTCGCCTCAACACCCACAACTGCGTCAGCTGCCTCCGTCCTCCTGGACAGATCCCCTGAGCTGTGATATTTTTCCATGACAGAGAGCTATTCTGAGATACTTTATGGCCCAAACCGGAGCTATGATTCCCACTTTAAGGGCTCTTTCATCTTCATTAGGGCCGATGTGAGCAGTTTATGTTTATAAGGAAGATGAAAAATCCATTTAGGAAACCTCATTGAGTTGAGCAGTTGCAGGTGAGGGGCTGAGATGAAGCATCTCCTGCCGTGGTTTCTGCAGCCCGTGCCAGATGCCTCCACACTCTCTGGCCTCTCAGCCTGTGCTTTCAGACCTCCCTCCATGCACCAGTGTAGGTTGGGGGTAGAGCTGATGGAAAGCAGCCCCGAAGAGAAAGATCTTGGAGTCCTGGTGGACAGTAAGTTAACCATGAGCCAGCAATGTGGCCTCATGGCCAAGAAGGCCAAGGGCATCCTGGGGGGCATCAAGAAGAGTGCGGTCAGCAGGGCGAGGGAGGTCATCCTGCCCCTCTGCTCTGCCCTGCTGAGGCCACGTCTGGAGTCTCGGGCC
>NW_009718935.1:3029-4430 GCF_000703405.1 Apaloderma vittatum | reverse complement strand
AGCTGGAACACAGGGAGTTTCATCTGAATATGAGGAAGAACTTTCCTGTGCGGGTGCCGGAGCCCTGGCCCAGGCTGCCCAGAGAGGGTGTGAGGTCTCCTGCTCTGGAGACTTTCAGATTTATCTGAGAAGCAGTCCTGTGTGACGTGCTCTGTGCTCTGGGCAATCCTGCTTTAGCAGGGAGGTTGGACTGGATGATCTCTAGAAGTCCCTTCCAACTCCAACAATTCTGTGATTCTGTGACAACCGCTCCCAGCGCTGGGGAACGCAGCATCTCCCAGGGACGTTGGTGGCCCAGCATCTCTGGAGCATGAAGGAGTGGCATCTCCACTGGTGAGATGGGTCTGGAGTGACTGGGTCCCACCCCCAGCACAGAACTGCTCCTGGTTTAACAGCAGGATCTTTGGTTTTTTAATTACAGAACTTATTTATCTTTTCTTTTTTTTTCCAGAGAAAATCCAGTGTGTAAACGAGCAGTGGATGCAGTCAGCTCCCAGGCAGATGAATGGGAGTGGTGGGAAGCCAAGATGCCAAGAGAAAGACCCTCCAAAGGAATCAAAATCCCATTAGGGAGAACCTCCTCTTTCTTCTCCCTGAGCAGGGGAGAGCTGAAGACCCTCCGGGACCCTATAACAACACTGCAAGAGCAGATCCTCCAGCTCCTGCTCTGATCGTGGCCAGCAGCAAGGCACAGCCCCGGAGCTCTGCTCCACCAACCCACCCAACTGCAGAAACTTGGCTTTAGGTAATCCTTGGGTGAGATCTGGTGGCTTCATCATGACCTTGTCATCGAATCACGGAATTGTTTCAATTGGAAAAGACTTTTACGAGTCTTTTACGTGTCAGGACCATCACTAAACCATGTCCCTAAGGTCCCTGTAAGAGCTCAGGATGTGCAGCCCCTTCCCGGCAAGGCTGGATGCGTGGGTGAGATGTCCATGGCAGGGAACGGGCTCACTGAGCCGCGTGATTTCTGGCCTTTCCATTTTAATTTGGAGAACAGGTCGCACTTGGGTGCGAATGAGCTCCGGGGCCCGGGTGTGAATGTCACGGCTGTGCTCAAATCCCACAGGACCTGGAGCAACCATCCTGCTGGGCTGTAAACACCAGCGTGACGGGGACGAGAGATGCTCCAGGGCTTGCAAAAACCTCGTGACACCCACATAAGTCTGTCCTAGGACCTACACGTCCCACGGCCACGTGCTGTCAGGTGCTGCAATAATCCTCTTCCTTCTTTACCTGGGGACAGATGTCCTGCAGTTGACCCATCCTTTGTTCAAGCAGGTCTCCTGGGCTCAGCACCCACCCCTGCTCCTGCCTGGGTGCTGAGGACCCTGCTCCATACGGACCATGATGATCAGTGAAATGGGATAAGGATGGATCTGTGGGATGGTTGCACCA
>NW_009718935.1:0-2998 GCF_000703405.1 Apaloderma vittatum | reverse complement strand
TGTAGGGTGTGATGAGCAGGGACCCAGGAGACGTCCAGATGGAGAGGTGGTTGGATCACCACCACAAAACCATCCATCTCTACTGCTTGGAGATTTTAAAGCCACTTTTTAAGATTTTAAAGACACTTATTGATGACAAATCTAAACTTTGGAGCCAGAGACCGGTAGATCACCCACAGGATTAAGGCCACTGTAGGAGCGGAACAACATGAGGTTGGGAATCCCACCACCAATTCTTTGGCCCAGCAGGCAACTGGAGTCAGGTTTATGTTCACAGGAACGGGCTGAGATCTACAGTAAGAGCAGCTCAGGGTAGCCTCCAGTAGGAAAAAAAATAAATTCCTTTCTTTGGCTGAAACATGACAGATGTGAGTTTTACTGCAGAGAGTGGAGACTCCTTCTTTTGGGGTCAACTGCTTTTCCTACTGGAATGACTTGTCAAATGGAAGAGAGAATTGGCCACGTGGAATGGGAACGAATGGTGCTCATTGCTCCTCTGCTGATGCCTTCTCCTCAGCAATATTTATGTTCTAAAATCTATAATTATGCCTGATTCTTTCCGATTTGTGCTGAAATTGGGCCCTTCTCTAGGAATAGGCAACTGAAGGAGGATCCAAATGATGTCACTCCGATATTTCCCCATGTAGGTGTTGTCTGGGACTACTGATATTTTTTGCTTGTAGGTTTGGGTCTGGGGTTTGTTCTTTTTTTTTTTCCTGGCATTTTCTTTTCCTCCTGGTGTTTGCAAAGAACTTGAGTCACGCCCTCCGCTGCATCGTGTGCTGACTGTAACTGCAGGATCCGTGTGGGATTGCAGCAAACCCTTTACCCAAGCAAGCTCCTGTAAGAACGAGAACCTTTTCCAGCTTGGAACGAGGTTGTTTCTGCCGCTCTTGAGTCTCTGGTGGAAAGACTCAGCCTAACCCTTTACCCAAGCAAGCTCCTGTAAGAACAAGAACCTTTTCCAGCTTGGAATGGGGTTGTTTCTGCCGCTCTGGAGTCTCTGGTGGAAAGACTCAGCCTCACTGCAGCGACTGGATGATCTTTTGGGGGCCCTTCCAACCCCGACCATTCTGTGATTCTGTGATTCTGTGATTCTGTGATTCTGTGTAATGTGTGGGAGGAGAGACCAACAAGCAGCACATGTCCAGAGCAATCCACAGGTCATGGTGTCCAACAGCCCTTCGTGGATTTCTTTTTCACAGACTTTTCCTTCAAGTCAATTGACTTTCAGCACCTACAACAACACTTGGGATGGTTGTTGCACAGCCTGGCTGGCTGCTCCTTCAGCAGAGAGGGACCGGAGAGCGCTGATGGACTGTTGGCTGGAGATGAGCCAGCAGGGTGCCCAGGTGGCCAAGAAGGCCAACGGCGTCCTGGCCTGGGTCAGCCCTGGTGTGGGCCAACGCTGTCCTGGGGACAGTGGAGGAAGCTTCAGCGCAGCTTGGCAAAGCAGTATAAGACAGACCTTGAGCTGCTGGAGTGGGTCCCGAGAAGGGCAGCGGAGCTGGGGCAGGGTCTGGAGCCCAAGTGTGCTGAGGAGCGGCTGAGGGCCCTGGGGCTGTTCAGCTGGAGCAGAGGAGGCTGAGGGGAGCCCTTCTCGCTCTCGGCAGCTCCCTGGCAGGAGGGGGCAGCCAGGGGACAGTCAGGCTCTTCTCCAAAGGAATAAGCCATAGGATGAGAGGAAACGGCCTCAAGTTGCATCAGGAAGGTTTAGATTGGATATTAGGAAAAATGTCTTTATTGAAAGGGTTCTCAGGCACTGGAAGGGGTTTCCTGGGGCAGAGGTGGAGTCCCTGTCCCTGGAAGGGCTTAAAAGTTGGGTGGACACAAGGCTTAAGAACATGGTTCAGTTGAGGACTTGTCAGTTGAACTTGACGGTCTTAAAGGTCTTTGGCAACCCAAATGATTCTATGATTCGATGACCCTATGATTCTATGAAAGCAGGGAACACTTGCTCTCTCCAAGTCACCTTCAAAAACCAGCTTGTCGTTTGGGATTTGCAGCTGGGGCCATGGATTTTTCTCTTTAGGGAAGGTGTTGGTTTGCACATCAGCCTTTGGGCACCTCTTGGCGCGTTTATCCCCTGCTGTGGCTGAATTTCCTGAAATACTGATAGGTTGGAAAGTGGCAACATGATTCTGGCACCTCCAGAGATGTCTTTCTGCATCCAGACAATTCCCAACTGGCCAAATCCTTATGGGGAAGCCCCATCCTGGAGCTTTGCCTTGATCCTTTTGGGAATTACAGCAGGATTCTTCAGCTTGATTTTCCATGACTTTGGAAAATTGGAGTCAGGCTTCCCTTGGCTGTGCCAGCTGAGGTGACTCAAGCTCCTCTGGAGGCTTTATTTGTGTTATGTCTCTCTTTCCCCTGGAGCCCTCCAAGGGACCAAACAGATGTCATTCCTTGGCAAAGACCAACCTGGCTTCGAGGAGGGTCTCAGCTGCAGAAATAATCGCCGGTCTTCAAGGTGATGAGCCCAGAAAGTTACGGGCTTTGTTTGTCCTCTTTTTCCCCCCAACGCCAATCTCCTTGGAGAGCAGTGAATGAACAAGTTCCACTGTGACCTTTCTCCTGTGCTCCTGGTTTACTCACATGTGCCGTATTTTCCTTGCTGGGGTGCTGGAAAGACATCAGGGCATCACCAGGCACCACCAAGCATCACTAGGTCATCCCCAGGGTATCACCAGGGCATCACCAGGCATCTCCAGGTATCACCAGGGCATCACCAGGCATCTCCAGGTATCACCAGAGTATCACCAGGGCATCACCAGGCATCTCCAGGTATCACCAGAGTATCACCAGGGCATCACCAGGCATCTCCAGGTATCACCAGAGTATCACCAGGGCATCACCAGGCATCTCCAGGTATCACCAGAGTATCACCAGGGCATCACCAGGCATCTCCAGGTATCACCAGGGTATCACCAGGGCATCACCAGGCATCTCCAGGTATCACCAGGGTATCACCAGGGCATCTCCAGGCATCTCCAGG
>NW_009718934.1:34094-36534 GCF_000703405.1 Apaloderma vittatum | reverse complement strand
CTGGGTTTTAGCTAAACCCAGGACACACCTGCATCAAGTGATGCTTTGAAATATTCAGAGTGCGGGGGTTTGCTTTGAACTGATGTTCTAGTGCTCCAGGGCCTTCAATGACTACTAAGATCTCGAAGAAATATTTTTAAGTAGGAAGGTCTTGCACAGCCTGGGAAGGTGACATTCAGGTATCTATTACTAGCAAACAGGTAGACTTAAAAAAAAAAAAGCACATTAGCTTTGTCCCCTTGTCCCATCAGCAGTGAGGACTTTTGAAGTGAAAATATAGATGCAGAAATACAGCTTCTGTCCTAGATGCTGCCATGACAAACTTTTGTCCTGTGGTAATATTATAGAATCATAGAATGTTCGAGGTTGGAAGGGACCTCTAGGGATCATCTAGCCCAACCTCCCTGCCAGAGCAGGATCCCCTAGGGCAGCCACACAGGAACTCATCCAGGCGGGTTTGCCATATACCAGTTTGCTGGATTAAAAATGTGGTTTTGGAGTGTTTTGAGTACCCTTTCAGACTTGTAATATTAGAATAAAATCATTAGGGACCATGTGCCTGATAAATTTTGAATTCTCTTTACTAACTTACTAAATAAAAGAGGTTAAAAAAAACCCAACGGAACAAACTCCTAAACAATAGTGGAAGGGACACAAGGAGAAACGTGCCTGTACCTGCTAAGGATAGATAGATGAGATAAGGAATGATTTCCATTATTGTGTGTGTGTGTGTGACCTAAAACCCACGTATCTTTCAAACAAATATTAAAAAGCCATGTGGAAGAGACTCTAGAGACATTCCAGAGCAGTAAAATAAAAGTTTCATCTTCTGCACTACTAATTAATTGTTAACCAAGTTGCCTCTTCCCCTGTAGTAGTCTCAAATGCCTGCAACCAGGTTCACAAGGAAGGAATATATTAGTCGAAACCGAAGAATGAGTTGAAGATCTACACAAGGTGCAAAACCTCAATATAGTGGAAGAGGAACTTGGCGTTATTGGGGCAGTGGGGTCTATCCAGTGCAACCAGACAGACTCTCACAACGTTGCCTATATGAAGTTGCCTGCGGGTTGTCAAGGTAGAAAAAGATTGTAAATCTTGAGTAATTTGAGCGAATACTGTGCTGCTTACAACCTGATTCTTGGAGGTGAGGCTTGTTTTCTGAGTGTACGGAAATATCCTGTAACTCTCGCTGAGTTAGTAGAACTTGAGGACAGGCGGCACCTCTCAAAAGGCTGTGTATTGTTCCCGCGCTCTCTAATTAGCGCAAAAAAAGCAAAGGGGAAATTCCTTTAGCGCAGTTGGAGTGAGTGTGGAACCGCTTCATGCAGGGCTGAACTCCAATTCATTAATGTCCCGTAGGCAGCTCTCACTATAGGAATGCCAGAACCGGGGCTGCGTCGTGCCAAGGAGCCAGCTATACCAGCACGCTCTAAAGGAAATCCAGGCGCCCCTTCCGCTGACCTTTGGCAGCCGGTTAATTAAACCAAGGAGAGATTTAAACTGTCACTTTAACATAACGCGAGAGAGTATCAATGCATGAAGACAACATTGTCAGAGTCCGCTCTGTGGTAACAAAAACGTTTGGTGTCTTGTTCTCTCTCTGCGAATGCACAACTCTGGATCTTCACATGGGAAGATGAGATCATCTTGACGTGGAATTTTTTGTAATTTGGGTGTCTTGTTTTTTCTGATTGTGTCTCAGGGTCTAATTTTCACACAAGTTGTGTTCCTAGTCCTTCCTCTCATTCCAACTTGTAGCAGGTCACAAGCACAATTTAACTTTCTGAATTGTCTTAGTTCTGGTGCTTCTCCCTGTTGCACCAGCAGCCTCTCAACAAGGTGGGACTTTATGATGAGACCATAATAGGTTGAGGTAAATGAGCAGAACTCCTAAATTGGAGCTGTGGTTTTTTCCCCCACTCATTGTTGGGCTTTTGAAATGCCGTCAGCCTCCAACTTCATTTCTGCATATGTGGATTTATTATTTTTTTTTCTGCACTTCTGAACTTAAGCCACCTAATGACTCCATAATCCAGAAGGATCTGAAGAGTAAAAAAATAAGATTTTAGTGCCTGTGCAACATAACTTACTTTGTTTTAGCTGTGCTGGTTTGTTAGTCTCTTCATATTAGGGAGATGTACAGCATGTCCTGTTATGACTTCCTTTAAGGAATTAGGAGTCCTAATAGAATATTTTGGAGGATTATCTCAGCAGTTGGGGGTCTCGGATCCATTTGGGTTAGGTTTCACTGCTGGTTGTGACCAGATACGAGGTGATGCTTATTCTGGCAATGTAAGTACGCAGCTGTAGAGCACAGATCTCCTCCTTTGTCTTAGTAATATTTGAAAGAGGGACAGGGATCCTCATCTTATGTTGTCAAAATTTTGGCAGTGGTGCGATCAGCTGGCAGGAGCATCCTGCTGGTCACTTAAGAGCG
>NW_009718934.1:26407-34063 GCF_000703405.1 Apaloderma vittatum | reverse complement strand
GGTTATTTACTAGCTGGACTTGAAGGAAAGTCTTCTCTTGTGTTCCTTTTTCTTCTCCTCTTGAAATGCCTCCTTGTGCATTCACAAAGATCCGCTGCTGCTCCCTGCCCGGACTCCCAGAGAGATAAATCCACCTTTTGTTCTACCAGATTCTTTCAGCCTGGCGCTGACAGCGCGAGTGGCCTCGTCTGATTAAATCTACTTCACTGCCACCACAAATGCTTCTGGTTCGAGTTGAATGGTAAAGCTTTTGCAAACAGCAAAAACAGTTGTCAGCTGTCACTGTTGTGGCACCAAACATGCATTGTGCCAGAACAAGCAGACAAAAAAAAGCCTGTGAGGCGTACAGCAGATCAAATGGAAAACCTACTTAGGGTACATCCAGTTCTATTAAGACTTGAGTGTGTTTTTATCAAGACTTGTTTAACAACAGAGAGGAGAACATCTGTCAGCAAGTCTTAATGTGGAAAAATGCCATTTTTTTGCTGTCAAGAAAGCCTCAAAATTGCTAAATTACATGGTGCTGTATCCTTTCCAAGACAGAAGGTTTTGAAATCTTAATTTCTTCTGCTTAGAAGTATAGCTTTTGTCCATTTTGAAAAAAACCCCACAAAAATGTTTAAGTGAAAAAGAAGTTGTTCTGATGAGCTCTGGAGCAATCTGTTGGGTTGCAGAGCGGTTGCTCTGCTTCAGATATGAAGATCAGAGAGGGAAATGGAGTTGAAAGCAATACCTGGGCATGTGGCATGACCTTGGTCCAAGCAGATCAAGTTCCAGTAAAATTTTCTGATTTCAAACCAGAAATTATTTCCCTGTGTGTGTCTTCTGCTGGAATCCAGAGGCAGTGTTTTCAGCACCATCCTTGAATTCCTGCCATCGCTCTCGATCTGAACTCCCAAATACAGGCCCAGAAATAATCCGTGTAAGTTGCCGCTTTGCGCGGTCAGACCGTGGGCACGTCTCCCTTGCCGCTTGCGGGCAGACCTGCCTGCTTGCTCCAATTTTCTTTTTTTTTTAATTTTTTTTTCCAGGCAGGCTGGACCCCAGCCAGTTGTGACCCAGAGGCATAATGCACAAGCGAATAGAATAAGTGTTGCTGAAAGCATAGTGTAAACTACTGGAGCAGGCGGAGCTTTCGGAGCAGAGCTTGTTCCTGCTGCAAACGCGTTGAAACCAGGCAGGGTGTGGCAGGGATGCTGGAACTTAAATCTGACAACATGCTAGGCTGTCCGAGGGTGAATGACAGGTCCTTCTTCCAGAAGGCCCAATGGAAGAGGAAATCAAGTGCCCATCACTCAAGGAGATGGTTCCACTTGTGTTTTAAGAGATGGTTTTGACTTTTTTCCTTCCTTTCTGCATCTGTTTTTCCTTCTCACCTCTGTCTTAGTGAAAGATTTCATCCTCGTTATGCTCCTGGATGAGTACAGAATGGAAGAGGTGCTGCGAGTTTTATTCTGTGTTTCTCACCCTTGTGTTTTTGGCTACTCATTATTGAAGGAAATAGGAGTTACTAGCATCTTTGGGGGCCCTTTGTTTTTTGAACTTATATAATACAAATAAATAATTGAAAGGTATTGAGAGAAAAATGGCTGTGCTGATGATTGAAAATAATGATAATAGTAGTAATATTTTTCTGCCTGACGGCATTTGTTCTTATAACCTCCAGGCTGTGAGGGAAACTTTCCCTGGGCATTTCACGCTGAACAAGGAAACGTTGACCTTCAGGTCAGCAGGTGGCATAATCCTCCACCTCGTGTGGTGTGAAGCCCTTCTCATGGCTGTGTTTTTATAATATTTGACTGGCTTAGTAACTAGCCAGAGGAGTGAAATACCTGTGCCTGGCAAGAGTGCTGCAAGTCCTATTTAGTCCTTACTATATTAAGGGCACAACTTAATACCTGACATTTATTCCTCCTCAGCTGGAGATCTTTGTGACCTTCCATCCAGGTTATATTAAAGCTGTTGAGGAATTGCTACAGGAACCATCTTTGGAGCAGGGAATCGTGTAACTGAAATAAAACAGTGATTTTTGCAGTTGCCCTCTTTGCTTCATGAGGTACCATCCCTTCCTGCTCCTCAATAGTCTCTCGTTTTAGAACAGGCAATAATTTGCAAGTCTGGCAAGACTCCATATGGAAGATGATTATTTTTCTAAGCTACATTTATATTCTACTTGCATTTTTAAAAGTTCAGATCAGCATCTTAATTTTAATTAAAGACTAGTGGCTAAAGCCTCTAGAGCATATAACAAGAAAAACAGAAAGGAAGGTTAAAAAAAATGACCACTGAGATAATTTCATCTTGCAGCGAGGGGCTCTAGCTATGCATAGTTCCCTAAATCATATATTGAATTTGGAACCTGCTTGGCACCTGTGAATGTCTCAAAATATATTACTGCAATCAACTAATCTATCAATAAATTGGAAGTGAACTAGTTTTCTGCTAAGAGGTTTTTTTCAGATGTTTTCAGCATTATTCTCTCTGTGCTCTCAGTGGAAGCAAGGGTGTATATTTAGGGTGCACAATTATTTAATTACTGGCCCTTAATGAGTATCTGGAGTCTCTGGCTCAACTGAGAGTAATGTCAGATTGATTTGTTGTTCCTTCTTTATCTCTTTCTCCCTTGTTCAATGTCACAGATCAAATCCTGCACTCTCTGTTAGGGTCAAGGAGCAAATACCGTTGCCCTCCTGCTGCAGATACAGAATGACTTGCGGAGAATCCTCCCTGCGTGCGATTTCTTTTCTGACGGGGGTGCTCAGGTGCCGATGGTGGCTCTTTGCCAGCTGCTGCTTCTGTGAGAGGGTTCCAAGTCAAGTGGGTCGGACTGGGACTTAAGCAGGAGAGGAAGGCAGACGAGGTTTTTCACTTGGGCGTGGTGGTAGTGCCCTGTCTCCCGTGACTGGCTGGCTCTGTGGACTTCTTCATTTGGCTTCATGTTCCAAGTTTGATTTAGTGAGGAATGAGGTGTCTCTCTCTCTCTCTGAAATGTCGTTTTTCCAGACAAAATGGCAGATTTAGGGATTTTAATATTTCAAAGTAAAAAGATGTAATGGCCTGAGGAAGAGCTGCCAGTTTCATGTAGTCATCTTACTAAACTGAGTATTGCTTCACATGGAGACCCCAAAGGAATAGAAAATGCTGAGGTGTTTGCTCTGCTGGGTCTGTAATCCAACCTGAAATACATGGTAGCCATTTCTGGCCACCTTGTCTGTATTTGGTTTGTGATATTGAGATTACTATGCAGAGTTTTCACTTCTTTGGTTCCTCCTCAGTGCCTCTGCCCTTTTTTTTTTTTTCTTTTTTTTTTTTAATTTGTATTTTCTTCTTGTAGCAACTCGGTTATGCCTGTGACTTTGGCCTGTAGTTTAACCTCATCGTGCATCGAGGGTGGGCACGTGTCTGTGTAGTGACGCTTCTTCTAGCGTCAGTCTGGGCTTGGATGGGTTCCACCCAATTGTGTAAGTAGAACCTGAATCCTCTGAATTTTTCTTGCAGGGCAATTTTGGCACGTGCATTTCTTGGTCTTTGACAGTTCTGGTTCAAGTTTTTATCATGACATTGAATGCAGTGGTTGTATTTAGCAAAACTAGACCTTTTTTTAGCAGTGTATAAGTGAAACCTTAGTATTAATTTGTGTCTAAGTTCTACTGCCTGTGTTTTTTCCTCTAACATGGAGTTTAATAGGTATCATCTTCAGAGTTCTCCAGAGCTCCACACATTTCATGTCTGTATATATGTTAAAAGCGTTTAAGTGCAAGAGTCTAAGATTGGTGTAGTCCCAGTAAATGAAAACAAATACAAAATACTGCATTATAGCTGCGTATAAATAGTGTATATATAAGAAAGTAATCGGATTGCCACCTCACTGTAAAGATTTATTTGGAATTTGTGGGACCGTTCATTTGTTTTAATACAAAATGTAGTCATTCTCTAAGGTAGACAGCTTCTGTAAGTATTTGATGTTTGTGATCTGTTCAAAACTTACTTAAGTATCTTAGGTCAGGCTTTGGGTTAGGAGGAAGCTGAAGTCAAGTCCTATTTTGACACAGTTACTGTTCTTAGGAATAGTACTGATGACTTCAAATAATTTGCACAATTGGCATCTCTAATGTTAAAACTCCAGTTGGCCACCAGCTTTTATTTTGGAGGTTTTGGTTTGGCTTTTTTTGAGGTTTAGGGCTTGGTTATTTTCTTGATTTCTTTTTTTTTTTTTTCCAAACCCAAAATATTGAGAGCTTTAGACTTGGAAATTCTGTGTCAGAGTGAAGGAGCTGGTGGCCGTGGGTGCACTGAGTATTGGGCACGTTGTGGTGCTGCTGCCGCGGTCCCTGCTGGGTTGTGTGTGTGCGCCCTGCCTTCGGAGGAACCCACACAAAGGCGGCGTTTGTTCTCCTCCTCCGTGACCCCAGGGACTCAGTGCCGAATCCCTTGGCTACAGAAAAAAAGCAAGAGGGCTGCAGAGCTCTGCAAGGGGAGAATGCAGAGGCAGTTGGCTTGAAAGTGCTTGAGTGGAAAAAAAAAAAATGGGTAAATTGCTTTTAATGCATCCTTCCTAACATTTTAGGCAGGAGAGAATGGTCTCAAGGACATAAATCAAGATTTGTGTTGTGTTTACTGTGCTGAAGGGTTTAATATTTTGTTTTACATGCTAGAAATGGTAACCAGGTGTGGATTTTAATCACTGTGAGTGAGTGAAGAACAGAGTGACACTAACTTAAATCTCACTGGCTGTGTTTGTGTTTGGAAAATATGAAGAAAATGTTCTGACAGCTAATGCCCCTGCTCCTATGCATGTGATAGCTGTGAGAGAAGTCCTCCACCCAAGAAGTCCACCATTCAGTATGAGAATATGATGTGCATATATATATATTATTTTTAAATAGTTGTTTGGGCTTGCACCTTGCTCTGGGTTAATGGCTTTTAGGAGCGAGTCCAATGCGCCTCACTGGGGTGGAGTGCTGATAGGGGTGCAAAAACCAAGACAATTTCTTAAAAGATTGGTTCAGAGTAAAATTTGTAAGCACAGTGTATGTTCCAGTGAGAGGTAAAAGGTGTACTCGGTTGGAAGATGATTGCCTTGGATTGAAAAACCGAAAAAACCTGTAGTGTTTGCATCTTGTGTGAGGTGCTCTGAGCACATGATGAGAATGGGCATGGAAACCAAAGAACATGAGTTTTAGGTGGACATGGGGTGAGTCCGAGCAGGTTACGGGGGGTCACTAAGACAATAGTGCTCTGCAGCCACTGCGGGCTCCTGGAGGAGTGCTCTGAAGGAAGGCAGCTTCTCACGCATCCTGTTTGGTGGACACAGATGCTGAAGGAAGGAGATTTGTCCATGTTTCCCAGAGCAGATGGCAATATATAGCCTGGGATGAAACTAATTCCAAGTCCTCTGCAGCAGTAAGAAAAAAATGCTTTCAGTCTTGTAGCTCCTCATGGCTGTAATTGCTGGTTAATACAATTCCAGTCAGAGGTTTTTAGGATCAGTTCCAACTGTTAGACAGAGAAGAGACGGCTTCATCCATTAGTGCTAATCCTGTTTCACAAGAAGCTCAGCGCTGGAGTTGTTACACTGATTTCCTCCATGATTCACTTGAACTGGTGTCTCTTTAGTCTTCTCTAAAATCAGAGGAAGGTGTGACTTAGGCTTTCATGGAAAAAGGCAGAATCATGACACCTGCTACAAAGGTAGACTTTATTTCTTTCTGGACAGTGAATAATGTATTTGTCTGCAAAAATAATATTAGAGGAAGAAAGCCTTGCTTATAGTGTACAGTCACGTTTCTGACGCTCCTGTTTTATGGTGTGCTGGTGTGGGATTGAGAAATGGAGGCAGGAGGGAGTGTGGGGCGTTTTTTTGGGGGGGGGGAGTGGTAGTGGACAGGATGGTCTTTGAAGACTTTTTAGGTCTTGAAGTCTTTGTTCTTGAAACAAATCTGTGGAGATCTACTGCATGCTTCGGCTGAGTTACTAAGAGTCACTTCTTCCATGGGATGACGTATGCAACAAATTTTGAGAACTTTGTTGGTCAAACATATCCTTAGCTTCTTTCTTTAGAGGTTCAAACCCCTCTCTGTAGCCCTTTTAAATAAAGCTTAAATGCCCAGAATTGAGTTTCTTTGACAAGTCAAGCTCTTTAGCTCTTGTTGTAAACGAGAAGCAGTGACAACTGCAAAACCTGGTACTGGCTGGGCTAGAAGGGAGAGAGCAACACCTGCCCTCAACCACGTGTGCCTTGGGCCGGAGCTTGGCTTGGTGTTCCCTGAAGGGAGCACTCATTCTGAAATGAGTGTATACTCTGGAGAAATATGAATTGAAGCTGGCACTGAAATTTCTCTGGAAAAAGACTAAACATGTGGGTGCATATGGACCAGAGGACCAAAATTTTCTGCTTTGAAAGAGAACGATAATCTGAGTGCTGTCAGGAAAAAAAAAAAGCGTTCAGAAGTATCACAGAGTAGGCTGACAGGAGGTGGAAGCAGCAGAACTTGTGCAGTAGATACCCGAATTTGGCAGCGATTTAAAATTCAGTCTAAAATTAAGTTAGTTGAGTACAGGCAGAATTTATGTTGAGCCTGTACACTCTGTTCGGTGTGAGCAAAGTGAAATTTCTGTGCGAAATTTGGCAGAAAGCTTGGGCAAGCATAATGCTGAAGACGGTGGGGTTATGGTTTAAATCAAGTGAGATAAGCTTTTGATGTAGTCGGGCAGTATATTTTGTGTACTTTGAGGGTCTTCTAAGACAATCATAGCTTTTTAATAGAGTGTATTATAAACTTCAAACCTTATTTTGAGTACAGAAGTAATGATACATGCAGTCAGAAGAGTCAGTCTATATTTGCTGGTTAGTGTTGCCAAGTTCTTTTGAAAATCTGCCCTGTTTTCTTAAAAAATTGTCCTTTAATTTGCAGCCGTGCCTAAAAGTACTTTAGGACACTAGTTAATGTTCTAAGTAACCAAAACTAGGTGGTATTGAAGGCATGGGTTGATTTTATGCTTTGGACAAACATGAGGTACAACTCCCACCCTAAGGAATTAGAGATTTGGCTGGTTCTGGATGTTGACAAGGTTTTGGTTAAGAATTTCCAAGTTTGGCAAGCAAAAACTGTCAGTACAACCATTTCTTTGTAAAATAAAGCCCAAGAAAAGCAAGAGAAGAGCCCCAACTTGTGAAATGGCTTTGACTGGGGAGAAGAAGGGAGGAGGATGAGGTTACTGAGTAGTGAATGAAGCAGCGAGTATTGTGGGCAGCAAGCTTTTTTTTTTTAAAAATTTTTTTTTGTTTTATTTTGTTTTCTCCCTACTTGGTCAGTAGTAACTTGTTCCTCAGACAGCAGAGGTACCTGTTCTTCTGTGCCATTGTTTAATCTCCGAGTCTGTGAGAGACGAACAGCAGAATTGTAAAGAAACTTGGTGGTTAAAATGCGGGTCTTGGGGAGATTGGTGGGAAAGCTGCACCCGAGTTCCTAGCAGTCGTCTGCCTAGCAGGCTGCTCTGCTGTCCTGTGCACTCTCCGCTCAAAATATTGTGCGTTTGGGTTTTATATTTTTTTGCAAGTTGCAAGAATGTCTAGAGAAATTTCTGTGCTAAAGACCATATTGGGGTCCATTTTGCTCAATGTTTTATTTCCGTTGCTGCGACTGTAATTAAGCC
>NW_009718934.1:20984-26376 GCF_000703405.1 Apaloderma vittatum | reverse complement strand
CCCCCCCCCCCCCCCCCCCCGTGAATCCACAGAATATAGAAATCAAATTAGTGAGGGCATCAAATAGCTTTTATTTAGAAATCATTTACTGAGGAGGAAAAAGGGAATAATAAAAAAAAATAATCTTAAATTCAATTACTGAAGCTTCACTGAAGCACAAGTGGAAACATGTCATCTAAATGAATCATAAAACCAAAACCCATTATCCTAATAGTCCCCTAATTTGTGACTACTGAAAATGTACAGGGGAGCTGTGGAGAACAAGGTATGTATTCATGATGGATTTAACAACATTGAGAATTAATGTATTTTTTTTTATTCTTTTTAGGTAAGTAACTGAAGGGGACATGAAGGATTGACGGTTAAATGGCCAGCATGTTGCAAAAGGTATTTCAATTTAGATTTGAAGAAGAACGCGTAATTCATTTGAGTATATAGTTAATGAATATTTACCTCTTTAAAAAGAAAAAATTGATTAAACCTTGTTTTGTTCACTGAATGATGATGGCAAGCAGTAAATATCAGCGAGCTTGTGTTGTTGGTATTGATGCATCTAACAAGTGCCCAATGGAAACCTGGTTGCTGTTCTCCTAACGAGTTTTTGATGTAATATCTAGACTGGCGCGATGTCGTCGTGTCATTGCAGACAAAAGAACCTGGTTTTAGTTCATTGGCAGAAACTATTTACTTTAAAAGCAGAAGGAATACCAATATGATGAATGGAATATGTAAGTATCATGCTTGAAATGTTTGGTTTTTTTTTTTGCCCCGGAGACTTTGCCAGGGGTCGGATAAGGTATTGCTAATTTTGCTGTCGGTCACTGGGAAATCTATTTTCGATGCTGCTCATCAAGTTGATAGATGTGTCGCGTCTGATTTGGAAGAGGTGATATCACGAAGGAACTTTGAGAAAGCTAAACTGGTATCTGATCCCTGAACAGCCACTTCCTTGGCAGCCAGATGGTTGTGTAGGTATGCAAGGGCTTCCCACGCGCTGGGAAGCCGTAGCGGTAAATAGGCTCCGAACAAAATCCTTGTGCTTTTGGTGGTGACACCCATGAGTAAGCTTCAAAGCAGACCCTGCTGTGTCTTATTAGTAATGCATGTCCTACCAACAATTTTTTTAAGTCACGGCTCATTGGTTATAACTTGGTGGAATGTTTGTTGTCGAACGTGGTCGTCTGTGACAGCCGTCACAAGAGGGGAAGGTTGATGGGAGAGCAATAGTTACACAGAGTAATTCCAGTTGATGGCTGTTAGGGATGGTGATGTGAAATTATTTGCCAAAATAACTGGTTAAGGAGGAAGAATTTGGTCTTAGGAAAATGTCAATGTTTCCTAATTATTTCTAATAGAATGAGAATTATGAATATTTTTGACAGAAGAGTGTGAAGAGAGAGATAGGATCTGTGATTAGGGAGTAGGGAACATGGGCTCCATTTCTGATCTCACTAAGGTGGAACTGAGGTTTAATTCTGGTTTTCTTGCTTCTGAAAAGATTATGGAGACTACTGGGGTTTTGGCTGATCTTTCTCCTTAGATTTTGAGTTTAGACCCCAAACTATATTCAGTGCTAAACCTAAGTATTCTCTGACAAGATGTTCAGCTGAAAAAATTCTGGTGGGTTTTGCCTTTTATACTGTTTCCACTCTTGCCTGTGTGTGCCTACTTCATCATCTTTTCATGCTGTGCTTTCTGATTTTCCTTTCTCTCCACTGGGATTTCACTGACATCAAAATGTCATGGAGGAACAAAGTTATTAGTACAATGACCTCAGGCTGATGTAGTGAATTGGGGTTTGGGAATATTTTGGCTTAAAAACTATCTCCAACTAAAGCTTCAATTGTACTTGGCTATTTTGATTTGCATTTTAAGCAAGAAATGTTTTGTAAGACAGGCTCTGAATGTGTTGAGGCTAAGCAAGAAAATAAATCAACTTTTTTCTCTCCAGAAGCTTGCTCCAGTTGGCTGGCTCAGAGATACTTCCCAGCAGAAGCACAGACAGGTCAACATGTGCAAGGGAGCGATGGCAGAGTTCTGCTTGTCGAGAGTGATTAAATACCTTTGTGGGAGCTCAAAGTTCTCTTAGGTCCACAACGAATGCCACAAGATGATGTTAGCCTTTTAAAAGAGAAATCACTTGGATAGCATTAGAATAAAATGCTGCTAATTGTATTTTTTTTTTAATTTGAACAACTAAACATGAAGAAAACCTCGAGCTCTGAATCAGAGGCAAAACTTGGAGTAACTGGGGCCTGATGGATGGAGCCCTTGGTGCAATAATTTGAACAACTAAACATGAAGAAAACCTCTAGCTCTGAATCAGAGGCAAAACATGGAGTAACTGGGGCCTGATGGGTGGAGCCCTTGGTGCAGGATAGTTGGGGTGGGATGGAAGTGGGGTTCTGAGCACCGCAGGTCATGCATAGCACAGCACGGACACGACTGCGTGGACTGTGCAGCAGAGTAGAACTTCTGGGTTACTGGGCTGCTTCGTAAGTGGGTATTTGGAATTGATAAAATCAATGTTAAAAGCAACATTAATTACCCGTGTGCTAGTTTTATATGCCAAGCAGAAAGATTAGATGTGATGCAACGATTACGTAATAGCTTGTGCGTTTATGAAATGTAAAAATAACCAACTCTGTACCTTATAGATTTATGCCTCGTGGGCTACAGGACAGTACGTTGTGGGGAAACAGATATAATGATAGAAAAAGATGAAATTAGAGTGATTTGTTGCAGGCAATTTAGTTTATTCCATTTGACATGTTATCAGGTCTCTGAAATGTAGCTAGAAGCTTCCTCAGAGAAACATGTCGTGTCCTGTCTCCCTTAATGATCATCTGCAGTGCATTATTGTTCCGTGGTTGCAACTCTGTGCTTTCTGTCAGAAGCCAGCAGAGACTGCGCTGCTGAGGAAGACAAAATTCCTTTCATTTTAATGGGGATTCTAATCCAATTTCATGTTATGCCTCTGAAAGTTTTCAGAGGTCAGCTCAATAAACCAGGCGCTGTTCCGCAAGCTGCAGCGTCACCATCTGAAGCAACGTGCCATATTGGTTCTTGGAATATAGATGCACTTTTTCCTTTTTTCCCATTTCTTTGTTACTTTTTTTTTTTGTCTATAAAGCCATATATACAGGTTTGAGGCCTCAGTAAACTGCACTGAGATTGTACAGTTCATTTAGGTAAATCCTGAACAATGTGTGAAAGGCGGGGATTCTCAGAAGTAGGTAAAAATCCTCTTAACATTTCACAGTGTCACTGTTCTGGTAATTTACATTTTCAAAACACAAGTTTCTAGCCTGTGTGATCGGAGAGGTACTGGGGAGGTATGAACTGCGTGCCCCTGGATGGCCCACGTGCGCAACTGACCCTTGGTATTGCCTCGAGGGAGGGGTGGGTGTTCTCTCCTCCTTATTTAACACGTTAAGGATTCAGAAATCAGATCTATCTGTATTGCTTTTGTCTTTTTTTTGTTTTGTTAGGCTTCTGTGTGTATTACTTTGTTCACTAATGCGCTACACGTCGTAGTGTGCAACTTTCACATCCGAAGCTTATTCAGCCACTAGGATTTTTATTTTGCATTAATATTGTCATTTCTCCATTCACTGGAAAATAAAATGCTAAAATCTGAGCAGGCAAGACCTAGCAGGGAAGGAAAATCTGGGTGGTTTGATGCTACAATGGACAAGTAGAGATTTGGTAGGTCAGCAGGAGTGCCGGGTTCCTGCCAGCATCATTTATCTGTTGAGGGTCTGTCCCTGGGTTCCTGAAGCCACAAGTTACAGCTGTGCTTGCTGTTGTGTTTTTGTTTTGTTTAACATCTGGCAAATTCTGTACCTTGACAGTGTACTGTTTGTATTTATGCCAGTAGACTTCTGAAGTGGGATTTGATGCTTGTAACAGTGAAGTGTGGAGCTGTTTGGCAAATCTCTTTGCTGTTTAACTCAAGAATACTGAAGAGTATTAAATTAGTACTAAGGGTAAGCAACATCGCGTCATTTTGGGGGGAAACCGCATGCTTGTTAGATACCAGTTCTGTGGAACTCGGAGAGTAATTCTGTATATGAGTTAAAAAGTATTCTGTGTCAAAAGATTTGCCTAAAATCAGTGTCATGTTAGTGAAAAAGGCTTTGGGCGAAGGACCTGTGTGCTTGTATTAAGATTTTGACAAAAGGTTTACAACTGACAGAGGGATCTTATCTGAGTGCCTATCTTTATTGTTTTAATTTTTTACTCCTTAAAAAGTAGATGTAGCACTTGAGGGATTTTTCTGAGTTTGTTAGCGTACGTTAAAAGTTAAATGGCATCTTCTGAGGTCTGTGTTGGGAATTATTGTATACGCAAGCAGGAGACATGATGTCGCTGCCCATGACGGGAAGATTGGAACTAGGCCCTTCTAACCCAAACACTTGTGTGATTCTGTGAAAAGTCATCGTTTTAGCTGTACTCCTCCCTTCCTTCCAGTGGTGTTGCTGCAGCTCAGTAATTGCTTTTGGAGCTGTGTTGTAAAAGGGTGCAAAATGTATATCTTGAAAATCTGTCTCAGTATACAGTGATCTTAAGGTGTGACTATTATCTGCCTGTTCAAATGTTCTCAGGAACAGATATCCGCATCTGGAAAAAACCCCGCGTAACATTTCACATGAAATAGCACTTTTGCTGGCAGCTTCAGGGGACGTGAAAGCTTAAATGAGCATAATGAATAAATTACCCTTTGACTTGAGACTGTTCCTTCCAAACAGAAGTGCAGTGGTGTATGGTGAGTTTGCACTGCTTTTTGCCTCCCTGTATTTCTCTGGAGGTATGCAAGAAGCTCATTCTTCTCATGATGAATTTGATCTGTAGTCGTCTGGCCTGTGTCACAAAATACAAGGAAGAGCATTTTTATCGTAACCAAAATGAGCACGGAGAGGTCACAGTTATTTTCTTTTGATGTTCTTGCGATCGGTGACTACAAAACGGGAGGAATTCCAGAGTCTACGAAGGCTTAAAAGTATTTCACTCTTGCTGCTGATTTTTTTTTTAAACATGGAAGGCTTTCAGAAGTTGGGGCAGTTGGCAGCTGAGCAAAGCACAACCCAAGAAGGGCTGCTCCATCAGAAATTGAAGGTAACGTGCCATAATGGCGTGCGGGATAGTTCGAGCGCTCGGCGCTTGGTTTGAACCTGGACGGTCGCAGGAGGAGTGGGAAGCTGGAGTTGTTGACCAAGGGCTGAATGATGCACTGTGGGCAACTATGAGCTGTTCTAAGATGTTGTGTAGCCGTGCTTGAAAAGAACTCTGAGTTTAGGGACTGTGCAGAAAGCGGATGCAGGGAGCATCTCTTCCTCGAGGCAGTTGCTGTTTAAGCAGCAGATGGTATATGGTCATTCTGTGGCTTTTT
>NW_009718934.1:0-20953 GCF_000703405.1 Apaloderma vittatum | reverse complement strand
TCCGCCTGGTTTTTTTGGTTTTTTGTTTCTCCCTGGGTATAAAAATAGAAGGAAGAAGCCACTTCAGATAGGGTAAGATCTCCTGAAGTGACTTCGCCTTATTTAAACAAGAGCCCTGAGTATAAATCCCACGGAAGTGTCTGATGTGGTCCTAAGCCTTTCCGCAGCTTGTTTGCCAGACATCAAGTAAAACTTGACATGTGAAGCATTGACTGCAAAGAGCAACAGGTTGGCTGCCAATTTTTGTTTTTTTTTCCTTGAATCTGTTTTATCCTTTCTGCCAGTACCTTATTTTCTTTTGCTACAGGCATGGCAGTCAAAAAGGCATTGTGTTGTTCCAGTGAGAGAATGGGTAGTTCTTATCAGTCAGACAAATTTGTAACATTCTGTTAATAAACATATGTTGAGAAAACAGTGTTGTTCTCATGCGGTTTCTGCTGTTTCGTTATTGTGCCAGAAGAGATGACAACGTAGGCCTGGCCACTTTGCAGAGCTTTTAAAGATATTCTCCTTGTTTTAATGTTTCTTTTTCTTTCTGTTCTTTTCCTCCTACCTGTCGCCAATCCTCTCGTGCGTGCCGGTGCGTTGCTATTTTGAAAAAAATGTGTGTAATTGCACTGTTTTGGGTGAGGCTTTGTGTTAGGAGGCGAATATAAATGGGAAACTAAACTTTCCATAAATACTGTGACAGGTTTATTGGATACGAGTAGCTCCTTGGTGTTCTGCATTCCCTCTATGTTTAAACAGCAGCAGGGAGCTACCGTGACAACGGGTCCTGCAATCATGTCGCGATGTTTTATGTTAAGCGTTACGAATGTTTTTATGTACTTGTAGCACTAAACAGGTAAGCTCAGTAAATCAAGCGAGAATAATTAGTGTTTTTTGGAAGTTATAACTCAAATCTTTTGTGCTGTTCTTGTCTTCAGTTGGTCTTCTCTCTGGCTACAGAAAACCTTCTGGCAAGCAGTGCTCTTCTGTCTTTTTGGCCAAATCTTAACTGTTGGCTGAAAAGAAAAACTGAAACATAGGGAGTAACAACTGTCTTAGATAAAATGTAAATGCAAGATATCGTTGCCTCTGTCTTCTTCGATCCGTGTTCCTGTGCTGTTCCTGGCACAGATAGAGGATGAAGATGGGACCGAAGTGTACAAGTTTGTCAGGGTTTCAAGAATCACTAAAGATCCGAAGGTGTCCAAACTCATGCTTTTAAGGTTTTGCCTACCATTAAGTGTATCTGTGTGCTGGTGAAATAGCACTTTTCAGACTTAGTGCCACTTAGACTGGCACAAGATTGGCTGTGCATTTCTGAGTGCTTCATGTGTGTTTTCTTCTCTCTGAATATTGGTTCATTGGCTGCATTTCAAGAGTCGAGGCAAAACCTATTAGAAGTGCGGTTTGTGTTTGTGTTGGATGTAAGTGTTAATGGCAGAAGGATTTTCTACTGACACATTTGAAGGAGAAATGGGTCAATGTCATGGCTCTTTGCTGTAATGGGTAGGGTAGGTTTTGTCTTCGTCAGGTCAGTGGCACGTAGTTAATGTCTCCTTTTCTATACATCAACTTCCCCTTGACTACTTGAAAAATGACATGAAATAATAATTCAAAATATTATAATGCCCCCAAACTTCTAATCTATTTACATATCACCCCCAATGTCTAACTCAGGTCATCAGTGCAAAGCTTTGAATCAACTCTTACATGTTTTTACTCTCTCCTCAAGTGCTGTATTATATTTGGCGTGTATTTCCGAGTGACTGCAAACCTGGTTTGCTTTTTCCAGCTACCTGTGGCTGGGATGTCTGTGGTTGAGAGCCCCACATCACTGCCGAGGTGGGAATGCAAACGTAGAGGCAGTAATTTTTATTTTCTTTTGTGTATTTGGAGCGTTTTAGCTGAAGAAGCTGACTAAAGCTGGGCTGTTTTGCTGTCTGCTCTTGTTTTGCTCGGACAGTCATGTCACAGCAATTTGTCTCATTAATTTGTAGCCATGAGAACAAATTATGATCTGCTGTAATGGTAATTATGTTAACTGAAAAGGTCAGAAAAATGATGGGGAGGAAGCTCTGTATTCTAACTATCAAAGCTGTGCACTATTTTTCCCAAACATTTTTAATGAAAAAGAAAATGCAAATATGTGAATGCACACACACATATATATGTTTCTATATGTGTGCTTGTGAGTGGGTACCGAGTGTGTAAATATATGTTAAGTAAACCAAAGTTTTGAGATTAGCAAATGTTAATGCATCTCTAAAAGTTCTCAGAGGAGAGTCAGCTGACATAATTGAGTTGAAAAACTCCGAGCACCTGAATAAAATCCTGTGCATAGTAGGCAATAGATGTTTTCTGCTATGTTTTAGCTCCTTTTCTTTAGCACTGAGATGTAAACAAACATGTTTTCTAAATGGGAACCGGGTGCTTTCTAAAGAGACCGTTTACAGTTTGTCAGAGAAGAGTTTAAGTGAATGCAAATAGTGGAATTAAAAAAACCCACAACACACAACAAAATCAAAATCCAAACAAACCTGAAGAGCTAAGCAGTGCTTTCTGAGTGATGCAAAAACTGAAGTTGGTGGTGACGGAGTTGCTGAGACCCTACAGCTGCACATTGTGGCAGGAGAGGTTGCTTGTGGGTGAAGGTGAGGTCCTGTTGCTGGGGTCCACGTTTAGTAACTGTTTGTGGAAATCACTTAATGATTTGCAAACTGAGCTACTAGTCTTTTGAAACTTTAAAATGGAGTAGTAGCTGGAAAAATGTAAATTTTGCCTGGTGTTAAGCACTGGATAAACACTGAAACAAAAATCGGATGTAGTATCCTTTGTAAGTGATGTTCAATACTGGACACCTGTTGTGAAATAAACTGGAAACCGAAGCTGTGCTAGGAAGGCCCGTGCCATCCAGGAGAGCCCAGGTGGTGTTCTCAGATGAGAGGAAGAAATGATCCTTGGTTTAGGAAAAGGTTAACATGAGAGTATGTGACAGTTATATGTATATCTCCCTGTTAGGAGGATTAGCTGGGAGCTGCCGTTTGCTCCCTGTCTTCCCAGAACAGGAGTTTGTCTTAAGATTATGACCTCTCACGTGGCCAAAAATTTATGGAACACTCTCTGTTCTCACTGCTCTTCCTATTTTGTTACGTTTTCAAAATCATTTTAGTGATCGCAGTAGCCATAAACTGTATTTTCACTGTAAATTGATGACCTGTCGCTTGCCTTGTTCTTCAGGGCGTCTGAAAGCCTGCACTGAAATAAACCCTGTCTGGGCTTTCAGTCTCTAACCTCTTTTGCCATCCACAAAAGCTGCATTTCAAGATCAGATGCGAGAGTTTGCCTCTCTCAGTGTTTTCTCCTCCGCAACAACCACAGCCTGGAGCTGGGGAAAAGAGTAAGACCAGGGCAAGCACATCGGATATTTCCCCTGAATAATCTCCCGGCCTCCAGCTGTTTTCAGCTCAGGGGATTTCCCGAGCTGGATGTTCTCTTTGTGTATTTAATAAAACGCCCAGGAGTTGCTCTTTGACGAACTTGTCCATCTTTGAGCTGAGGTAAGCCCCTTTTGTCTTGCTAAATGAAGGGAAATTCCTGCCACCACCTCAGTACCCACTGCTGGGATGGGATGCACGCAGCCTGCTGCCCTGGAATATAGGATGTCTTGTGAAATTCCCTGAGGGCAAAGACAATTTTTCAAAGGAAAATAGTGATATTAAAGAATATGGGTAGTTGTTGTTACAGTTTAAGTATTGTGCCAAACGCAGGCATGTGATCAAGAACAAAACCAAACCCCGTAAAAAGGAATACCACGTACTAAACCCAGAAATCCTTTTTTAAATGACTAAGCATTTGAGTCTTCATAGTACTCGACTCTTTGTCTTGTCGGTTCTCTGGCTCGGGTAAGTAGGGCTTTATTTATAAAATATTAGCTTTCCAAAGGAAGCCATCAGGAAATGAATAGCTTTGTAATCGCAGCTGGCTTTAAAAAGTGGAGATAGAATAGTGAGCTCCTACTGAGGCTCTCTGTCCATTTTGTCTGCTGAATGATGCAGGAGTTTTGTGAAAAGGTATGTATTGATTCTGTAGCAGAATAAATTAATGAACTAGGTTCTTTTTGGCATTATGGGTTGTTCCTGTCTTCCATTTCCTACATTCGTGCTTTTTTTTTTTTTTTTTGGCTAGCTTCCTGAGTTAAAAAATAAAAATAAATAGTTCCAATATAGTAACTTAGAATGTTTTCAGAGATGAGGGACAGCCTTACCCCGTGGAGCCAAAGCAATTCCTTTCCGATAGGTCCCTGGCAACGTAAGACTCCCGCAACTTCAGCTGAGAAGGGAAGGATTGGAAGCATCTCGAAGTGTACATAGATGAGTTTTCTTGCTTTTTTGCTCTGCCCTACTCCTTGCACTTTCCCTGTGTCTTTTCTGTTCCTTTTCAGCCTTTCACATGCAGGCTGGTCATTCCTGTCCCTCCCTGCGTAGCATGTGGCAGGAGTATCGAGAGAGACCCTCTCCTTTAAGGCGTTTGTCAGCACGGTGAGAAGTAGGGAGGACAAGCAGTACGCACAGGAAAGGTGCTGGAGCAATAAATGGAAGCTGCCTGCTTAGAGGCTCGTAGCTTCTTGAGTTTTGGATGAATTTTCATGGGAATGGCAGAAAGCTTATCCCTGACATAGCAGCCACGTTTTTAAGTCTGTGTTCCGAAATCTTGAAGATTCTAGAGGTTTTCAGCAAAATGGTGGTAAGAATGTTCTTTAAATTTTTTTTTTTCTTTGTAAACGTGGCTAGACTGTCAGCCTGAGATAAAACATGTTGGGTGCTTGCAGTTTAAGCTTGGTATTATACAAGTAACTTGCCTTTTCATGGTGAACTGTTAGACAATCTGTGAGCATTGCTCCCTGCACAACAGCAGTAACATCTGTTACTGTAAGAGTTTAGACTAATTTGTCTAGTTTCCAGTCAGGAACTTTTTTAAGATGGTGTTTTGCCACTCTATAAACAATTTCTGCTTGAATTGCAGATGAGAGAAATTATGAATATGCCAAGGGCTGGACTGGTGGCAATTTGAGAAGGAAGTAAGCCACAGCCCAACATGTAATCACTGTTAAAACTGATATTGCCAACAGGAATCTGTACAGTAACAGGGGGTTTAGTCACATGTGACCACACCTTTCAAGGGCTGTAGATACGAGGAAATACAAGTCTGTATGTTTATTTAAGTACCATCTTGATGTAGAAGTAACTGCTCAGCTAAAATGAAGTTTAATTTTCTTTCAGGCATATATTGAGTATGTTTTGACAGTGTTCCCATGGTTGTTCCTTTAAAACTTGTATTATCAACCTTTGGGATATTGTCTCAAAGATGAGCTGCTCTCTGCAGACATATGTGAGTTTGGTGGGTTGTTTGCTTCTTTCATTGGTATATAATCAGCTTGGCAACGATGATTTCCCAAGACTTGACAGTGGTGGTTGATCATTACTTACTTTATTTTGGGCTATATTAAGCCTGTTCGTGGCATGAAGTCAGTTTTGACTTACTGAAGAGATATGGACACTGAGCGTTAAGAAAAAGAATGTTTAGGAGTTATTTTTTTTTTAAAAAAAGAAATGTAGTTCATATCTTTATTATCTCCATTTTTTTTTATTTTGTGCTGTTCAATCTATTTTATAGTTACAAGCACCAAAGAGCAAACCATGTCTTACTCATCATTTGCTTTTAACTGGATCCCTGTATTAAGGCAGTTAGAGCAAATGCAGTTAATGCCCAAACTGTGTCCAAGTCCGTGTTTCGAGGGGGAGCCAAATGATTTATATGGCACTGAAGTGCAACATTTCTCTGATCAAGGCCCGTGTTCTGCAGCGGAGGTTAAAGGGGAGTTGGAGAGTTGAGGTCGTGTCACGTTGTCCCTAAGCCAGACAACCACCAGGGCAATAAATAGCTTGTGAAGAATTTTCTTTATCTGTTAACCAGTCAGGGAGCTGTAGCTCTTGCAGTAATGAAGCTGTGTTATTAGAAGATGTTGATAATTATGAGATTAGAAAGTATTGGTTGCTATGTTACGTAGCTTAACCTTTAATGATTTTCTTTTTGAAAAGAATATGTAATATTTAGTCATTGCTTCGTTTCCCATTTTACATTTCAGTTCCTTCCTTTAGCTCAGTACGAATCAGTTACTAATAGTTAAGCAAACCAGACTGTTTTGTTCTGGAAGTGTGCACAAATAATGTCATGATTTGCTGGTGAGAGGGTCATTGTCCCATGATGTATTTATATATTAAATTCCTTAATCTCAGTGGAAGAAATGTGTGCTATTTGGAAGAGGTTTTCAGCTGCATGAGAGCGTGGTTTTCAAACTGCCTATTGGTGTTGAATGATATCACGTGAACGATCGTATTCTCTGATGCATATTGATTTGATATTTTAATGGTTAATTTAGTTCTTGATTTCATGGGGAAGGAAAAATAAGTGACTTAAGGTATTCTATAGGTTGACTGCAAAGTTGGAAAGCTAGATGAACTCATAAAGAAGGAGCATGTAGATCAATTGTAGGGTAAAACAGCTGGATGTGTGTGCTATGCCCCAAGTGGAAGGTGTTGTACTGATTTACAGCTGCTGCCGCCGACCTCCCCCCGTTGATCACAAAATTGTTGCGCTGCTCAGTTAAGTGCAATTAGTCAGAAGACTGTGCTGGGGTAATGGTGACTTAAGTGCTGAGGATCCCGCCTTGGAAAAACAGTCTCTGAAGATGCTTTAAAACTGCTCTTTCCCCTATGGGAGGGCTCAGCAGTGCGAGCTTAGCCTGGAGCCGTGAGGGAGATGAGCGTGGCCAGTTGGTGCGGGCAGAGGCCCCCTGTCCTCGGAGTCCTCCCTGGATGGGCACGTTGTGGGCCTGTGGACAACTCCTGTAGGCTCAGTTTGTGAGCAACCTGCCGTTATAGCTGGTAAGAGATGCTCCTTTTAATATTTTAGCAGAATATGTGTACATGTGAATACCTAACTACCACTTGGGGGGGGGGGGCGCCTTTTTTCCCTGGCAATGCTCGTTCTCGAGGCTTATTGTCACATTTAAATGGTCGCTGTAAAAACTCTGCATCAATACTACAATACTCTCTTACAGATTGGCTTTGGGTACATTCCACAGCTAGACAGATATCTAGTAATTTGAAATCTTAATTGAGGATCCTGTCCTCGTTACTTCAGTAACTTCTAACGGTGTTTAAGTCTGGTAGGCTTTTTAGGATGTTAAATATCTCGACTATTTTAATTTGCTTAATTTCCTTAGCTTTTCAGTATCTGCCTTTTATGGTCACATAGAGAAAATGTGTCTATCATTGTGGTAAGTGAGCAGTGACCAAACTCTGTGAACATATTTATAGCTTGGTGTTCACCCAGATCTCCACCTGGCAGCACCGGGGTGCTGATACACTCACAGACCGTTAGAGTCCTTGCCAGAAATGTTTCCTCAGCACGTTACAGTCACTGTACGGACACGAGGGAAGATGCTGTTGCTGCCCACTCTGTATCAGTTTCCAGCCTTGGGTGATTCGCAAGGATGGGGATCTGCCAGTCAGCAGCTGTGGTTGCTGCTATGTGAGCCAAGGGAAAATTTCCCTCACGTGTTGCTTCTCGGTTCCCCTTGGATGTAGGAAATTCAGCCGCTGCCCCTTTCTAATGGGGCTGTTTCCATGTGCCCAGCTGGTGCGTAGTAACCACAGTGTATGTCCAAGGGGGAAATATATGTGTGTAAATAAGATACAACATGCTTGAGTTTCACCTCCTCATGCCTGTAATGCACTTTAACCTAAATAACCACAGGTAAGCGTGGTTCCATAGGGTTTAATTTTGTGTTGTGTCTCGGGCAAGACTTGGGTCATTTAAAACCCCCAAAGGGCCGACGCTCGGCCACAGCGGCGTGCGTGTGCCAGCCCTGCCGCCCAGCGCGCTCTGGCACCAGAGGGTTTTGTTTGATTGCCACGGATATGTTAAGAAACAGCTTGATTTCGAGAGGCTGGAAACCAGAAAGCCTACGTGGAGCTTCAAAATGGCAACGTTGGATGTTTCGGAACTTAAAACAGTGTTTTCTGCAATGCAGGAAGATCAGGGTTTAAAAAAGGATTATCTTTGTTTGCGGTACATCATCTTGCAGCTTTGAAACGTTGCACACGCAAACTGGTGGAAATAACCCCCGATGTTGTTGTATCCTGTCGGTTTTGTCGGAACCATGTGGGGGAGAAAAACAAGTCCAGTTTGTCTTCCGAACGTCATCGCTTGTGGCAGCTCCGCTTGCTTCACGTCCCTGGGACCGACAGAGGGAGATCTCGCCTCCTGTCTCGCGAGTGGGGTCCCCACTTCCATGTGCTGCTCCTCGCCGAGCTTTTAACCCGCCGGTTGGTGGCGACAACACCCTCCTCTCTTTTTCCAAACGGTATTTATTATCGTTATTGTTGTTTCCAGTCTTGTGGTTACAGACGCTAAATCAGGGCTGGTTTGGGTGCAGTGGTCTTAACTACAGACTTGGGATGAGCTTAATTTCTGTGCCCTTACCCGGTTAACAGCAAAGTGTTAAACCGGAATAGGAAGAGTAAAATTAAGATTTCTGTGTGCTTTGCACCAATGCTCAGGAGATGACTTTCAAGAAGTGAAGGGCAGTGTTTTAGCTCAAAATGCAATAATGTTTTTCAACTCTAAATTAAAATTCGGTACTTAAAATTTGCTTCTTCAGCTGGAGGTACTAGGCTTTTGATAATTTCTTTCTGTTGACAAACTTGTTCTCAGTATATTTTTATCGTTTTTAGGGAACCACGTGGGCAGCATATTTAAGTGATCAGGAGGACAGTCATGTAAAGATGCCAGCTACCCAAGGAGAAAGGTACTTTTCTTACATTTATTCTTACCCACCCGCAACGTAGATGTAAAAAATCATGCCTAGATCACGTTGCATTTTCAGTAGTGGCGACTGACCCGTGCGTCCATGTGTTGTGTGGTGCCAGCAAGCCTCTAGCTATGAATAAATCCTCACAGAGATTTTGATTTGATCCTCTATTGCCACCTTCTGCTCATCCGTCTTTCTGCCGCCCGCTTGCCAGGCAGCAGCGCATTCAGCCCAGAACTTACTTTAGAGGTGACATCTGATTATCCAGCATTTTAAGGAATCGGTGCCAAAAGGAAATGTCAATTCCTCTGAATTCTTGAGTGCCAAGCCCTGTTTAAATAATACAAGGAAAATGCAAGACACTTTGAATCATTTGGGAAACGGAGAGGCAAGCCATTTCTCTGGCACAGGGCAGCTCAACCTGACTTCGATTAGCTTAAAAGCTCACGGATCGCCAAGTGAAGCAGATAGCATTGGCGTTATTTCTTTGTGAATTGCAGAATTTATGAGACTAATTTAAACCTTGGAACATTTTAGTAGGGAATAGAAGCAATGGTAGAAATAGTATTGACTACTTAAAGTAGTATCGATTTGTTCTGAAAATTTCTACTTGATGGTCTCTGGAAAAAATGCCAGTGGATGTTTATCCTGTCAGCATTTATGAGTTAGTATGCGGCCCAAACACTGACTGTAGCTCCTCCTGCTCTGTCAGGAACCCTGTTTGGGAAGCGCAAAATATAAAACATCGGCTACCTTGGGATACTACTAGTAAAAATCTGTCCTTTTTAAAATGTGGGAAATAATGTGTAATTAAAATTATAGCTGAAAGACCTAGTAAAATCCATGATAATGATGGTTTTCCTAACAGGTGCTTTTAGCTGGGACAGTTAGAGAGGAAGAGACGCAGCCTTGAAACTCCCCAGATTCTGAGGCTCTTTAGAAGGAGGTGTACCACTAGACAGCAATTTGTTCTTCCCTGCCTTTGGCATGGTTTATGTAGAAGCTACTCCAGTAGTTAACTACTTTTTTTTTTTTCTCTGAAGCTGCTCAACATGCACAGTTTATGAGGATAAAGAATGTCAAGTCAGAGTTGCAGGAGAAACACACCTGACTAGCTCACACTGCTTGTGCTGTGGAGGACAGTGGGTCCCCAGCTGCGTTGTATTTTACTTGGTTATCAGTGGTGCAGAACAGGTTCTTGACACTTGATGCAAACGGGGTGCATCATGGTACCTTAATATCTAGTCTGGGAGAGAGATTTGCCTTGTCTCTTGAACTAGGGTAAGATTTGTTGGTGCTGCTGAGCTCAGGTAATATGGAAGTGCCTCCAGTAACTCAGGCTGTGGTGTGACGTGCAAGCAGTCGTTCATTATTTCCTGATGCCTTTTTGTTCAGTTTGTTTTTATCTTTTAAAAAAAAATAATAAATCCACATCTGCCTTACTGTCATTTTACCTAAACGAGTCTCTAAGCAGGAAAGCTTCTCTGCGGAGCAGGAACTGGGCTGAGCATCACATCTAACTTGCTCAGACTTGGTGTCTGGATTAGGTGAAATTTTGAATGTTGTTAGAAAGTGAGTTCTCATCCCTCTCAGGACCATGCTTGTTTTTTTGCCTGGACGTTTGATGTTGTATACTGGCTACTGAGAGGGCTGGCTTGTCAGCGATGGCAGGTACCGCTTATCACAGGCAGCGAGAAGGGCGTAGTACTAGAGATTACACCTTGTTACCTCTCAGTAGCCTATTCCTCTGTTACCACATTGCTCCAAAGCAATTGTAAGTGGCTGTGGTATAATTATATTTTCATGTACTTGCATAAGTAAACTTAGGGATTTGGGTTTTTCTTTTTGTAAGTGTCCATACAAATTCACATGGTCCTGGCTTCTGCTTTGGCTTGATGGGGAGTGGACTTCAGTCCCACTGGAACTCTGATGATGGCTTCTAAATACGTGATTTTGACTCAGGGTTATTTCCCACGGGTGGGTTGTATGCGCACAGCTTCACAACACTTTGAGCTCAAATGGATTTATCAAGCGGATGCGCTGAGGCGCGATTTAAAGTATCGCTGCGTACAGTTCCCTGAAGCTTTGCTAGTCAAAGGATTTGGTGGTGTACGAGGCTTGCAGGGCGTGTGTCGCTTCTAGTTTAAAGAGCAAGTATCTTTGAAATTCAGATTAAGCCACAAAATCTATATTTCCCTGAAGATGAATGTTCCTGAGTGACATTATGTTGTATCTCAAAATGAGGAACCTGTGCGAAGTTTTGCAGCACATGGTGGGTGTTGGTTGGTAACTGGCTGAATACGAGGCAGCAGTGTGCCCAGGTGGCCAAAAAGGCAAACAGCATTCTGGTCTGCATTGGGATTAATGTGGCCAGTAGGACCAGCGAAGTGATCAACCCTCCTGTCCTCAGCGCTGGCGAGGCTGCACCTTGAATCCTGTGTTCAGTTTTGGGCCCCTCATGACAAAAAGGACATTGAGGTGCTGGAGCGTGGCCAGAGAAGGGCAGCGAAGCTGGACGAGGGTCTGCCGAACAGGTTGACTTTGGTATTTCTGGGTTTCAACTTTGATTTATAGTTCACCAGTGAACAACCTCCTAAGTATCTGCTCTTTGCTGGTAAATTTTGTTTTCAAGTGCTGTTCTCAAAACTTAAGAATTACAAGTAAGATTGAGGTTGTTACAAAATGTAAAATAACTGGGGATTCACAAAAAGTCATTTAGTTTCTGTGAGAATCTGGATTTTAGTCATGTCTGGTTTCTTTTTGCTGTTATTGTTGGGTTTTAGTGTGGTATCAATAAATGTGTTGAAAAAAAATGGTTCTTGCAGCTGTTTCTGAGGACACTGTGTCAGGGCGTAATGAAATGTTGCCATTTAGTCGAGCTTTGACATTTTCTGATAGACCAGATTAAACCTTCCTCCGTGAAGGTGCATTTCAATGGACCAGAAAATGGCAGCGAGAGGGTCACCTTTACTTCTGGTGCAGCGTCTGACTTTTAGGCAACAAAATAACGTCAGGAACAAACTTGGTCTGTGTCTGGAGCTACAGGTGGTGTCAAATGCTCTCATGGCCTGAAAGTCCACAACACCCTTCTAGTTTTTAGCGTAAAACTAAGGGAATTGAATAGAAGCAACAATTTGATTATTGTGTACCTAATGTTCGCATCAAGGCTCTGGAGAGAGTTCTTCAATATAGATCCTGTTTCCTTTTGTCCGTGCTGTTGAAGAAAGCCTGTTTGATTAGAAAGCATCTACTTCTTGGGGGGCAGCTGGGAGTTGACTCTGGGAATCTAAAACTGTGACAGCCCGAATCTCAAATTGATGGCTCTTAAAGTTGGAAGCCCTTCCGTTCCTGTATCCTACATATCTAGACAAAGACTAATAACTTGCTTCCCACGCTCCATATTTTAACCCTAAGCTTAGGAAAAAGATTTGAGTCAGGAGACCTCTGGGGTAGGGGTTTTTCAAGGCTGTTTATTTAAGATGTCTGCTCTTGCTGCTGGAAGTAGACAACCAGTATAATAAAAACCCCAAGATTATCTGAAAGATGTTTTTTTTTGAGCACCAGAGCTCTTGTGTGTGACTGCTGATTGTTTCCTAGGCTCCATTGAAACCATCTCTCCTTTCGACCCGTGTGTGTACAGAGGTACCATATTAATATGAATTAAAACACAACAGTACACTTGCTTTGTGCCTGTAGTTTCCTGGATTTGCGTTACCTTTTTATGTGTAGGGAGCCTCTCTCTGGACGTGAGGCAACTTGCATGTTTTAGCTGTTAAAACATGAAACACCAGACCAATGTGGGCTTCTCTTCAGCGCATCAAGTCTTCCTAATCGTTACCTGCTCGCTGTGCTGTGGTGTGACTTCCGTGGGCATCTTGTCTTCTGTTGTGCTCCTGCAAACACAATGTTCACGTCAGATTGTTTCATCCAAGTTGTCCGAGAAGTAGACGAGGCTTCCTGTCTTTCATTGTCTGCTCAAGCGTTTCTGTAGGTCATTTCTGAGTGATTCTGGAAAAACTCACTTATCGTACAGGCAGAAAAAAGTGGGATTTTAAGTTGCAGGATCTTTTTCACTGTGGGGGGAATTAAAAAACGAACCAAACTAAAAACTAGTGTTAAAATAAAATTCTACATACTATTTCTGGATTAATTTTTCTTAAGGAAGCAGAGGATGTAGGAGAAACACTGATGAGGTGTTGATGCCCACTGCCTGAGAACCTGAGTGCAAGCTGATGTATAGCAAATCTATATTTTTATTCTCTCGATGCGTAGGATGTTCTTCCGCATTGTTTTTGCTGTAGAGGTAGGCATAATTGGATTCTGCTGTCGCACTTGTGTAAGGAATAGGAGGAGTTAAGTGCATCTGAGGAGGATGTTTTCATTCCCTCTTGATCACAGCGAGCCTGGCTCGCAGATGTGTTTCTGTGCACAGAAAAGCAAAAGGTCAGAGCAGGGCACGGCCTGTTTTTGCCAACCAAGTGCCCGTGATCTGCGAAACAAGATGGTTGTCTGCTTTTAGTGTGAGCTCAGCTAAGGAGCTGTGCTGTTAAGAAAGAAATGGCTGTTTAGTGTCTTGGTATTTAACACGGAGGAATAGGGATCTCAAAGTAGAAACAGTTGTGTTGTTGAGCGGCGCTCACCGAGGCTATTGGGCAAGACACCAAAGCGAAAGGTAGAGAAGCAGAGGATTTGGCACGTTCAAGGGGTGACATTTCCTGGAGATCCACCTCAACTCGCTTTATCCAGTTGTTTCTCAAATTCTAGTGATAAAACTGAAGATGTCAAACTGCCTGTTAAGACGAAATTAATCAATATTGATGTTCCAATATATTTACTCTGCGTGGCAAGGCTGCCTTGTGCCCCAAGGGTAGCTCTGTCTTGCCCTGGCTTCCTTCTGGGCACCCTCTGCCATGGGCAGGGCAGCAGTCACAGCCACATGTGTTGGTTCCTGAGCGCATTTCCACGATGGTAAATGCTGCTGGGCTGTGCTGCTCCACTGGGACTTCCCACATATGCCTTGAAAAAGACCTTTTTTTGGTTCCTCTTGTCTGTGCACTCTTCATGAATCCTTGGTAGAATGTGGGAACTATTTGCAGGTGCACGAAGAGCAGGCTCGCCCCATTACAGCCTTGTCTTCTTTTTGGCACAGCCAGAAATGTAGTGAGAGATTGACCAAGGTTTGTACTGCTTAGCAAAGCATCACACGAGGGGAGCTGAAGAAGATGGCATGAGCTGACTTGATAATTTTCGATCAGTCTGATGCTTGCTCTGCAATCATTGAAGATTTGCGGGGGTATCCAGGTCTGCATTTGTTCAAATCCTCTTGGAAGTTTTATCTCTATAAAGTCACCGTGAGTGTGGGTCAGTGCATCCCAGTTTCCTTGTCGCAGTAAAGAGTAAACTTCCAGTCCAGTATCCATATTTGAGGAATGGTGCTATGGATAATAAATGAAAGAAGGTCAATAGGAAAGTGACCACAGCAAACGCAGCTGCCACCAGCTATCAAAGCGCAAACGTATTCCCTTATGTTTTAGAACAGGCACTCTGCTTTTATTTCAGTGGGTGAGGGAAGCTGAAGGAATGGCCCCCTGGTTTCACAGATGTGACACCTGGATTGATTGGCAGTGCAGAAAATCGTGTTGTGTGTTCTTCTGGGCAGTTGGAGACATCCATTAGGAGGCCCTGTGTGTAATGGTGCTGTGTGTGAGTTGTTGTCTTTTATGGTGTCCCAGTGGTCATTCTGCCTCTTTGCCTGTGAATTTGGTATATTTTCCAGACATTGAGATGTTGCGATTAATACCAAGTCTCAGATTCTATTTGAAGTCAGCGTTTGCTGTTGCAGACATCTCGTGTCTCATCAGCCCCGTGGGTGGGATTTATCAGTATAATGTTTTGAGCCCTAGATGGTTTCCCAAGTTGTACTGGAGCTGTCGAAGGCGGCGGTAATGAGTCTGCAGCTATCTACGGATCTGCCAGCAGCAGGGGAAGAAAGGAGCTGCGTAATTCCATTATCCATTTTAGTTGTAGAGAGCAAATGCTTCATAACTTCCTCTCTTCCTTGATACTAATGCCTCTGGAATTCCTTTGTGGCATTAAAACTCAGCCAGTCGAGGATACCCCTTTGAGGCTCGAGGAGCTCAAATGTGCGCCTGGCATAGAGCTGTACATAATTTCAGGGGTCATAATGCCAGCCTATCTCAGCTTTTCCATTTCCATTCAGTCCTAGTCCTTAATTGAAAAGAAGGAAACTTTTTATCCCCAATCATGTTATGGATGCTATTTCTACCCTGTGCAAACCAAGTACAGTGCTTTCTTGGCAATCTCAGCTAAGAAAAAAAATTGACTTCTCATTCCAGAAACTTAATTTTTAATGATTTTGGAGTTGTTCCTTTCATTATACCTTGTATTGCCTAGGCCAATTGTTTTCAGGGAAGTCATTGCCTTTCCGTTCCTAACTCTGTGCAGCATCACCAAGGAAGACGGTGACTTATCAGTGCCCTTGTGGAGCCATTTCTGCCAAACAGGACAGGGTCTGTTCCCGCTTCTTTTAGGTTAGCAATAAAATTCTGATGAACTTGAACAGAGTGATAGCGGGTCTGTGTTGCGTGGGTTGGGGGGGGTTGTTTTCTGTTGTCTCAGGATGTCCTGCACTGAGGGGGACTACTCCAAGGGGCAGTGCTGCTCACTGCTTTTCCATAGCGGGTAAGTACTCCCCTGAGTACAGTGTAAAACAGCCTCGTGGTAGGAAGTGGTGCTGTCCAAACCCACTTCATCTTTCACTTGCTTTTTTAAATTATGAATAGGCAGTATTGTTGGATTGGAATGGAAACCTCTATGAACGTATTTAATTGAAGATACCAGAGGCTAACAGAAATACAAAACATCCTCTGTATGTTAATTTGTAATTAAAATCGATTATTAGTGAAATACTTGTACTAACAAACCTCAACTTCATTATTTTTTTTAGAGATAACTTTATTAGACTTGTATGAATTGGAGTAGACCCTGTGATCAGGAGCTTGCTTTGTTGCTTTTTCTTTATTAATTTCCTCAAATACAGATCTCTCTGCCCCCACCCCATGTAGTGTCTCAGGTCCTTCTGGGTGAGGAGAGATCTGCTTGTTTAGGGTTATCCAAGGGCAAGGGTTTAGTAATTTTTCTAGAGGAGCCCTGTGTATGTATGACCTTTAATGATGCCGTCAGCCATTTGATAGCAGGATTAAGTTACTCATAATGTTGTGCACTACTAAGGATCCTGACATGTTTTACAAACCTTATCTTGACTTTGTCCTGCATCGCCTGCCGGCTAGTATCTCCGCTTAGCAAGGAAAGAAGGATGAGGATATGTGTCTGTATAGAAAGAGCATCTTACTCAAAATACAAAAGTTCTGTCATGTAGTATTAGTTTAATTGTAACAGTATTAGGAGTGGTTTGTTGTTTTTTTTCTCTCCACATACACATGCAAACCTGAATTGTTTAGTTTCTGGACGTGTGTAGGAGACCCTCTGAAGATAAATTTTAAGGTGCTGGACTTGATTGATCCCACTCACTGTTTTGTCAGGCTGTATGCAGATCTCTGAAAATTATTTCAAAATCTGACCATAGGAAAATTCTTCTTTTTCCTTAAATGATATTTTTTGAAAGGTGTAAGTACATCTCAGTATTATGAGACTGTTTTGATGGTGTTCACTGTGAGCCAGGAAGAAAAACAGATGCTTTTTTCTTCTGTGGCAGCTGAGCTGAAGTCAGTGCTGACGTTCTTGTTTACAGCGTGTCATCCTAGTAACAGGCTATTCAGAAGACTTCTTGTTTTCTTTGAAGTCTAACAGTTGATGTCTTAATTGCCAGATTTGCCTGATGTTCTAGTCTCGAGATAATGAAATTTAACACTGACATTTGGTGTTGGGGAGTATGACCCTAAGATGCTCATCAAGCCACACACATACTGTAATTATTGGCTAGAAAATTACACCTTAAGTAGTCGCGGACTAGGAAAATCTGTATAACTCATTTTTAAAGAGGGTTTGTTTTTCCTTTTTTTTTTTTTTTGGTGAGCTTCAGATTTGTGTTTTTCAGTCCCACTCAGTTCAAATGCGAGATGCCTGCTGTGGGGGGAGGTAATGGGAAGCGACAATGGCATCTGCGTTAGCTGCTAATTTTAACCTCTGGCTATCTTCTCTGTCAGGACGCCACTGTGCAGACAGCAGAGCTCGTAGGCGAATAGGGAGCAAATCATTTTCCCTCCCAAGTAAACTAATTTCATGCCAGACAGAAATGATTCTGCCAGAATGACTGATCTGCCTTCAAAATCAGCGCAGAAGTCTCTTTTTCAGCTTCCAAAGCAGGGGAGGAGCCTGTTGATGTAAGCTGTGACTCAGTCTGAATAAATACGACAGGCCTGAGCCTTTAGAGGGTGTGGGCCAAAGCTGCTCTGACCACATCGTATGGGAAGCTGCTGTTCTTTATTACTAGAGATGCCATCATTTTTGGTACCGGTTCTACATACAAATCTCTGAAATTAAATTTGCATTTTGGAGTGAGTGGATGAAGCAGGATGCTGGTGCCTAGGACTGAAGTCTCTCACCGCAGTTTCCAATTGCCCTGGTTATAAGAGTGATTATAGCTGAGGAACACAATTTTCAGTAACAATTTGCTTGATGAGTTAACCTTCTTTCTTGATTGCAGATTGTCTGCAAACAGATTGCAATTTCAACTAACTTTGTTTGCTGTTTGTAATGATTTTGTTCCTAATTTTTCCCCCCCCCGAAAATTGTGGTTGGTAGTGAGATATACTTTGTGGTCCTGAGAGAATGCCAGGAGCAAACGCTTCCCGGAAAGCGCCCGTGATAATCCAAACACAAAATGTGGGAACGCAGTTGGGAGCAAAATCATCCAAGAGTCACTGGGGTGTTTGCGTATCGTTTTTTCTCATTATTTGTTCAGCTGTAACAGTGAGTGAAAATTGACACCGTCTGATAGCTCTTCAGCAGGCTGTGGGAAATGAGTCCGACGGGCTCCGGGGAGTTCCCGGCACACGTAGCCCCATCTCTCGGGTCACCTCCCTAGCTCGCACTAATTGCCAACCTCGGGCTGCAGGGAGATCAAGTGATGTGCGACGCTGCAGCCAGAGCGGGTTTTCTTTCGTGTGGGATTCAGTTCTTCTCGGAGCTCACTGGGGAAATGTCACTGAAACAGCACGGGAAGGTTGACGGTACCACTCTCCCTGCTGCACCTGCGATTACATTCCTAAAAATGTTCTGGTCTTGACAAGTTATCGATATGAGAGCTTTCATTCTCAGCCATTCCTCCACGTGTGCTGTAATTTTATTTTGCTACCTAGCCATTTTCTACCCAGAACCAAACCATTACCTGTTGGATTTGGCCACACTGGGGGAAGGAAATACCTGTAATCAGGATTAATTGAATAACTGTGAAGGTTTCTAGCGCCGAGGACAGCAAACAGCACTGGTACCGACTTCCCAGCCGGCTCTGACTTGGCAAAGCAAAGAAGAACAGGCCATTCACTTCTTGTCTCATCTTCCTGCTAAGGTTGTGTTTGTAGTTGTATTTTTTTTCTGACATTTACTTGTCTTGGTGTAATTAGAGATGGCCACCTTGTCACAGAGTAGCGACTCTGTCTCTGCATTGCTGAAGGAGCTTTGATCCCGCTCTCCCTGTGTGTGATCCTATAACCAGTCACCAATTCGTTGAGCTGTTGTGCCTCTTAATAAAAAATAATTATATTATTCACATATGATATATATAAGAGGATTGAACCTATCCAAAGGTACACTAGGAGACATTTTATTTTACTTTAATTCCTTCATTCACAGCTTGGGTTGTCGTAGTAGACTGGAAAAAAGCCAGGAGATGCATCTGTTAAAGAAGAGTCTTTCTAATTACAGTCGAGTAGGCAGGGCTGGGGGATAATGCCCTACCTTTCCTCCTATGAATATTTTCATGAACTTCGTCTGTCTCTGGGGATTCCCTCGGTGCTGTGCTGAATCGGGTCATCCGTGTGTGTACAAAAGGAAAGGACAAAAGACGGATGTGTGTGCTGGGCTCCTTGTCGAATCTTCTCACCAATTCAGGAGTAAAAGGCTTTTGCTCCAGCTGATGGGCAAAAGAGTTGCTGAAGGTCAGGGTTTTAAGCAGCTATGTCCTTTAACGCTCCCAATGTTGAATTTGCATGCTATTTTTAGCAACTGTGTACAGAATCACTGAGTATATTAAAACATTCTTCCTGAAGTGGCTACAAGTGTGTCCATCCACCTCCTTACACATTTCTCACACGTCTGGCTCAGTATGATCTCTTTGCTGTACTTCAGTTTTGATATTTTAGCATCAAGCAGTTTCCTGGTTAAGTAAGACGTGCATTTGAGCAGTGGGGTCTTTCTGCGTGTTAGAGAACTAGTCCAAAGGGAGATATTTATTAAAAATAAGTAAAAATGGGTATTGCAATGCATATATTCCGGTCACCTCCAAACAAATTCATAACACTGTGTTTTTTTGTTGTTGTTTAGGACAACAAAAATACCTATAAAGATTCATGCTACGTGTGTTCACAAAAACCAAACCCAAACAAAAAGGAAAAATCCAACCAGTTTTGTAACCGTGTGTTCCTACTCCCTGTGACCTCTGTTTGTCATAATCCTGACTGCCCCCGTTCCCAAGGCTCATAAATATTCTACTACAGCAGTGGCACAAAGGAAATTCCCTGGTAGCATTTCTCACAAAGACCGAGGTTGTTACTAATTTTGCATAATTATTATTTCTCCCGATGATGCAAACTAAGACAATAACTCGTAAGCATTCTCGTTTTGAGTGGCTTTGTTGGTTTGTTTACTTAGTAACGGAGCTACGGGGTTGGTTAACGTAAGGTTCCTCTGTTTATTATTAGCAGCAGTTCTCTTTTTACTACTGTGCATTTTCCCTTGCAGTGGATCACACAGTTTTCGGTTAAAACTCCATCCAAAGTTGGAAAATAAGAGGGGGAAAAAAAAAAAAAAAAGGTGGATAGAGCCACAGCTGTGGCAAAGCATTTTCTAATCTTCAAGTGCTAATGGGTCAGATCCTCCGGATTGAGAATCCAAACATTTGCTCTGCCCTTGCAGCTTGTGTCCTCCTGGCACTTGCTGTGTTTCATGACTCTCTTCTGTTCGTATCTGGGCCTGCAAGAGTACTTTGGAGAAGAGTTCTGATAGTTTCCTGCGTTTTGACTCATCATGTGGAGAACAATTATACCATTAGAATTTGAATAAAATAAAAGGGTGATTAAAATCACATTTCAGAGACCTTTTTATCATTTTCCATTCTTCTACTGAGCATTAAAAGAGTTTCCATTTCAACTCTAGCTGTGTGATTTTTATTTTCGTCTTTGTTCTTTTGTGTGATACGCTGCTGTCAGTCAGTGTTCTTTTAACTAATGGTGGTTTTGGTATTTTTTCAACACGGGATTTTCTATTCTCATTTTTTGTGTCATTTCACCATCATGTTGCAAATTATTGTAGAAGAGTTTGAGTTACAACGAGGATGGCACTGGGCTGAATTCCTGTTTTATCACTTGAACACAGTTGTGGTTTTTTTCCTGATTGGTCCACACAATAAGTTTATGTATAGAAATGGAAATACAAAACTGGCAAATGTACCTATGGGATGATCTACTGAGCATATAACAACTTACCTGTCCTGCTGTGAAAACTCTCCTCTTGAGCTTTTCCAGACATAAAGAACAGAGCAGCATGATGCTTCCAAATGCCTGATGTCAGTAGAAAAAACGTAGCTCTGTCACGCTATCTCTGTCAGCCCCAGGAAAAATGGAATCAGTAAAAAGCGCTTAGTTTTGCTTCGTTTAGCGAGACTTTAATGAGATGCTTTCCACTTGTGGCCTTAGCCGTGACACGAGGTGACTAGAAGAAAGCAAACAGGAGGTCAGGGAGCTTTCCATTTACTTCAGTTTGAAACAGCAGCACAGTGTCATCTGTGGAAATTGAGCCCAAGTTGGACAGCCAAGAGAAAAAGATGTGTTTAAAGCAGCGTGGAATAATTGAAGTGTATCAGCTCTGCCTGCTCCACAGCATAGTGATACT
>NW_009718933.1:58926-60490 GCF_000703405.1 Apaloderma vittatum | reverse complement strand
TCTTCGGGGTTTTGCAGTGGGAAAGCGATGCGTATGGATCGGTCAGGGCCTGACCAAAAGTGCGTGGAAGTCCCTGGAAAGGTTCCCACTTTCTCCTGAAGACTTGGAGCCGGGCCCTGGCTCCGGTAGCGAGAAAAAAAAAAAAAAAGAACGAAAAATACCAACACCCCAAAAAAACCCCCGACAAACAGCGTTTCTCTCAGCATCGTAGCACCGGGCTGGCGAGAGTCGCTTCCAAGCGAGCAGAGACGCGGGCTGTCATTCCGAAATCACAGTTGTGGTCCCTGCGAGGGGGCTGTGCCCGGGCAGAATGAAGTGACTGTAGAAAGTGGAGGGACGTTTCTAGCAGAACAAAGAAGCAATCTTTCTTTTCTGTCGGAGAAAACTGCACTCTCCTAGCTTTTTTTTGGTGCTCCAGGACACCTCACTGCTGTTAGAAATTATTGAGAGGAGCGATTTCTCTATATATCTCACGGTAAGCACAGTGTATTCCTGGCATTTGCAAGCTTAAGGAACTGCCTCTAGGGCAAAAAGCAAACTTTACACTTAATGAGTGGAACAGAACTTTCCAAAAGCCAGTCGAGTGCACCGGAAGAAATTTAATATATCATTAATCATCCAAATGTGTTGTTAGGCATATTAGTGGAGTTTGTGTTAACACAATTCAAAATATTGGTGATGGTGCTGCAGAAACTAATTTCTCAGCAACAGGAAAACACAGTTTGTGATTTTATTCTTGTGTCTGACTCCATAAGCCTGAACATTTCTAAGCAAGCAACCACCAGAATTGTATACTTGGATAAACTGTGTTTCTCCTATTAGATTCCTTTCACATGTGAAAGCCTTTTAAATGCCTCCTATCTCAATCCTTGGTGTTTTTTTGACTTAATTACTGGCTTGTAGGTGTTAGTTTTGGAATGATATGGTAGTTCTCCACAAGAAAATAAAATAAATGTTCAAGTTTTCCCTTTCAAATAGCCGCTGCGTTAAAAAATATCCTTCTAGTTTATCTAGGAAAGTTCCTCTTACAAAAGTCCATTCACTTTTCAAATGAAGTTATTTAGATAAGGTTATCCAAGATACATTTCACAAGCAGGGCTGTATTCTCCATTCATTGTGCGCTGAACTTTCTGAACAGGTAGAATGACCAAAGCAGAATCTCTGTCTCACCGCAGAGATCAGTATGAAAAATGTCATGCAGACAATTTGGTAAACAACACGTAGAAAAGAAAATGGGATTCCAAAATTCTTGCCAGACTGGGAAGTTTCCAAGCCTGAACAAATTCTGCTCACATTTTCTTTTCACTTTTAACATGAAGATCTAATCCAGAATGACAGAAAAGACAAAAAATGTTAGTGGAGCCTTTGAAAAAAAGGTATCCAGAGCACACCGAGAAGTTTTTAGCTTAGCTACTTCAAAAGTAGGTGCTGTGGGACAGAGGTAAGATGACACCCTCCAGCGCCATCCACGGTCTGTTTCCTTCCCGTTGAAGAATTACAACAGACTCCAGCTTCAAGCCGAGCTTCTAGAGTTGCTGGATTTCCTTATTTACTCCCTCCCTCA
>NW_009718933.1:41676-58895 GCF_000703405.1 Apaloderma vittatum | reverse complement strand
ATTTTCATAAGCTCTGTTGAATTTACACGAAAACAAATCTGCCCCGTTTAAAGGGGCAGAGCCCTGCGGCTGCCAAGGTGCAGGCAGCTCCTGGGGAATTATCCCGAGCGATGAGGAGGGGGAAGCTGACTCCCCCTGCTTTACCCACCACGTGCATTTTAACTCTCCTGGAAAGGATAAGGTCTGACCCTGCCCTTCTGAGGGTGATGTGTCCAGACAGCAGGTTCTAAGTTTCCATGGGCAGCCCACGGCATAGCAAAAGCAACTGAGATCTGCACCTTGATCTGCATGATCTGATCTGGTACTGGGAATTTAGGAGTGCACTCAGAATTGGAAGGCCGTTGCTTACTTTTCTTCCTTTTTACAGATTCCAGACTTTTATACTCAGATTATCAGTTGCATACTTTTTTGGGTCATTGCTCTGTGTGTGTTTCCAGTATCAGATCTCTACTTCAGCAGCCCAAACTCTGTTCCTCTCTTCTTCTCCCCCTGGCTCCTTTCTGACAGCTTTCTATAATAGCTTCCCAGACTGCTGCCGGACTGCAGCAATTGCACGTGTAATATTTGTTGTGCTCTTTATGTACGTATTAAATTATGCTAACAATTCTAACCTGCCCAGAGGCCATTTGTTAATCACAAGAAGTAGCTGCTTGCTTCTAACAACACGAAGATGGACCCTCTCGGGATCAGTTTGAGGTTGGAGAAAGGGGAGCTGGGAACAATGTATGTGGATAGCGAAGGGTGTTGTTGGTTTGTTTGGGTTTTTTTAATGTCTGACTTGCATTTATTTCCCCATTTAGAAAACTGTGGTCATTTTTTATGGATCACTTCACAGAACGAAGCAGTGAAACTAGTACAGTATTTATCCCTCCCTTTTCATAAGAAAGGGGTTGGCAGCTCTGGCTGAGAGTAGAATCTCTTCCTTTGGTTATTGCAGGTCATTTGCTATTGTGGTCTGGTTATTAGTCTTGCTGCAGGTTCTTGTTCTCAAATATTTCTCAGTCCAGATTTTAACTGTGAAAAAAAAAATGGCAGTGGTTTTTGGTGATTTTTTTTTGGAGACGTTTCTTCACTCCACAATAGTATTTTATGAATTGCTATGTGAATTGGTATTTTCTTGGGAGAAAAATGTTCTGAAACAAGACTCTAGCAGTACTTCTAAATCAAACTCTACAAGGAGTACTCAGTCTCAGTAAGCAAAAGTAGGTTTTCTTTCTAATGACTGGAGATACTGGAGGTAAAGTACTGTTGATACACACAATACTTAAAGATCTGTGTAATCTTCTAGTAGTTTGGTGGCAACAAAAGAACGTATTTATTAATTGCATTGGTTGTTGAAAGTGAAGGTTTGCTCTGAGGTCTGCAGTCTTCTAGGTGATTAATTTTTAAAAGTGGAGTCTAAGCATTTATGACCAAATTTGAAACCAAAACCTGAAGGTGTGGAAGAAGAGAGGTGTAATCCATAGTTCTTTCCTTAGATCTTCATGTATATTGGTTGGATCCTACAGTTAGTTTTCTTCCCCTCGTGCCTGCTCTTTAAAACACATCTAAAATACATTTTCACAAAAGATTTTTTCATGTCCACAGTTTCATTCCTACTTGACAAAGGTCTTTCCTCATGTTGTTTTTCTCCGTGATCACATGCAGCTTTCGCGTTTCAGATCAGGTCCCAGTCTAGGAGGTTGAAGACTGCTGTGATTTTGCTGATTCTCCAGTCTCTGGGAGCCAAAAGTCTAAATACTCCGGGCTCCCAGGAGACTCAGAAATGGAGAGGGGCACATTTTTTTAAAAAAATCAAGGGCACATGACAGCTGTTTCCTCACAGCTCCTTTATGACTGGTTCCCAAAAAAGGCAAAATAAGGTGCTGGCAAAAGCTGCAAACTAGTGCTATAGAAAGCCCAACAGAGGGAGAGCTGGCTTTGCTGGGCATGGTGGCATTTGCTCAGGATCGTGTCCCTTCCCAACAGCAGGAGTCACTGCTCCCTCATCTCATCCCCGTTGCCCTCCTTGCTGGCAATGGGAAAAGTGCTCTGATCCCCCTTGGCCCTCTGTCCCAGCTCTGCTCCTTTTCCCACCGTGTCTGCTGCAAAAGTGACCTGACCTCTTGCTGTCTGGCAACAAAATCCTTCTCTCTGGCAACACTGAGGCACACCCATCCACCTTTTTTCATACCCCTTTCTTCCTCTTCTTTTTTTCTCCATGCCACTTAGAGCTTAGGCTTTATGCTTGAGCTGGCCTCCTTTGCTCACTTCATCAATCGATCTCCCTTTCTTTGTTGTAGTCCCAGCCAGGTTTTCTGGGCAGCTTTCAAGAAGCATGGCTGTAACAGAAGATCAAAAATGAAGTAACTGTGTGATTGCATAACTGAGCTTAAGAATGGCTTTCTGGATGTGAACTGAAAAAGCAGCGGCTGCTTAGGTAGAACCTTTTAATCTTTGTCTGCTGCTGTCAACTTTTCTTTCTTTTTCCACAACCATTCAGACAAAACTAGGCATTGCTTTAGCTCCATAAACTTGTTCTTCTGACCCAACATCAGAAAACAAATGGATCTAATCAAAAAGCAAACCAGTTCACCCAAGAAATATAATCTGATCCTGTGGCCTTTCTGCATTCAAAGTTTCCATTGAGTTCTGTGGCATTCACCCATCCGAGATTCCCCCAGGCAAAAGGGAAGCAAACAAATGCTCTGAGCAAATACTTTGTTTGGCAGGATCAATCATGGCCAACCACAATGATGCAGAGGGGTTTTTTTTGGTGGTGTTGTGTTGGTCAGATAAAATCCTGGATAAATTTTCTTGAGTGGGTTCTGTTGACTCAGTGTGGCAAGCGGAGCTTGTCCTTCAACCAGGATATTTAAAGAGGTGCTAAAAGGGGTGATGTCAGTGATGCATCTTCTTGATGCTGCCCTGTGAAAGTCAGATGAAAATTTTCCTTGCTTTGTTTAAATAAAAATGTTTCATTTCGGAAACATGTTTCCTTTCAGTAATATGAGTGTTAAAGCTTAATGTCTGGTTTAAAGTTTCTCGAAGTGGAGTGGGTCTGGATCTGGGATTTGTTCTGTGGAACAAAGAGGTGTGTGTCAGAAGTGAGATTTTAGTTAAGATCACAGTGCTGAGATTGTTTCAGGCCTGTCTCTGCAGTTCTCACTGCTTTCCTGAGGAAGTGTTGCTTGTGAAATCGCATTTTAGATATGGATTTTGCCTAATATTTGGTGTTAAGTCCACTGATCAGTTTAATCGCCCTTGTTAGAAAAGTAAAAGCTTTGGTACTTTTAAGTTCCTATGCATTTTGTGAGCGTAAGCAGCTACTAGCATCCACAAAAAGGATGCTGCTCCACAAGCTCTCCTGAAGTAAGTTAAAGTGTAGTCTGATGCTCCTGCTCCTACAACAGATGTTGGGATGTTCAGGCATGAGACACAAACCTATAGGGAACTCGACTTCTTGAGCTCCATTGCTCAGAGGCTCAACATGTTTAAGTGTGTCTTTCAGATTCTTACACCTCTGGGGCAGGAACTCTTTTTGTTCTCACTGTGCAGATTGCTGGCACCTGACACATTGTGCGTTATTTTTATTGAAAGTAAACAGCAGGGCTTAGCTCCCCACTGCCTTCCTATTCTCTGTGCTGTAAGAGTGAGCTTCCAGACAGCCTCAGCTTTATTAGAGGAAGGGGTTACAGACCTGTTCCAAATAAATACTCGGATTTTGATGGAAGTGTCCCAAGACAGAGAAAGCACTGTCTGACCAGTCACCAGTTATCAGAATTCTGTCATCTGCCAACTATAATCTACAATTAAAGTTGAAATATTTTTATATATTACCAAACACAGAGACAATAGTGTCTTAAAGGGAGCTGAAGAGCAGAAGGAGGCATGGTTGTGCCTTATTTGTTCAGCATTGGTGAGTCATTTCGTCTGAATTTCTGTGCATTTTAAGAGTTTTGTTTCAAAGGTCTATTGTGTGGCTTCTGGCAACAAATTAAATACCAGTGATGTTTGGCTCTTAATTTAGAATTAATTTTACAACATCACTCATAGTATAAGACCTAGTTGAAAGCCTATGGTCACTGGAAGGATTCCGAAGGATTTCACTGGGCTTTGGATGAGGGTCTCAACCCACAAATAATCTATTTATTTTTCTTGACTGTATTTATTCTTGGATGGGAAGACAAGCATTAATTTTTCAGAATTATTTTGCAATTCTGGACTTTTCATTTCTTCAGGCTAAAACAGTTGGGGATGATGAAATGTTGTTGTAAAGAAAATCATTAGGCTGTGAGGGTAAGGTGGAATATTTTTGCTTCTCTGGCTTGGACTTGCTATACTGTAAGCCATCATAACACTGCACATCTGTGAGCTGCCAGAGGATGGACTTAGTCATTCAAAGGGCAAATTCCCTGACCTCTAATTTATCTGATTTTTTGAGAAGCAAATATAAATGGGAGTAAAGAAAAAATACAGAGTTCGAGTCAGAGTTCTGTCTGCAAAATGAAACTTGTTTTCTGAGGAACTTGCAAGGAACAGCTCTCCTCTCAAGTTTGCATGGAGGTTCAAGTTCATAAATCCAAGTTTTCAAAGAAATATTTTGCTTTAGTCCCTGAGGTTGTCCTGCTTGCAGTTTTTGAGGAGATTATGACTTTGCTGTCTCTTGGGCATAATGATTCATTCATCTCCGGAAGCAGTTGCCACCCACTGAGCCTTTCTCTTGTGACTTCTTGTGAATGGCACTAGAAGAGGCTACTCTGTCTCCAGTCAAAAGGAGGATTTTTTTGGCAAGGGCAGAAAAGAGCCTCGCAGTCTCCCTTAACAGTGTTGTACCTTTCGTCAGCGTCTTAGGATAGGAAGGAGGAGATCTTCCTTTTCTACAGTAAAAGTTCCATGTTAAATCCCAGAACAAATGTTTGTCCCTACAGCTTCATGAAATAGCTGAGAAAAGTCTTAACTGACCATAGCACGGAGTTTAGTACGGACCAAAATCTTTGAGGATCAGTAATAGTTTCCGTCTTCCTAACACAAGAAGGAAATAAAAGAAGAAAGTGAGTAAGGAAAAAGGAAGTACATAGGGATGTCTCTGATTTCCTCAGCAAGCCATTGGAATACAACAAAACCAAGCATCACTCCTAGGAGATGATACAAGGGAATTTGAAACTGTAGATCTGAAGGCAACAGAGAACAGCTGTGGGATGATATGAGAGAGAGAATAAACATCTGGTCTGTGGGTGCGGGATTGATGGATTTTCCCACTCTGCAAAAATCTAATTCACATAACCGCAAGTCTGAGCTGAGTGGCGTGGATAGGAATAAGTTAAGTGGTTCCTGGAGAAACAATGCTCATTTGGCATAACAGAAGGTTACAGGAGATCTGTACTTTCTTCATGATGTCTTGCTTTTGTTTTTCTAAAAAGAACTGATGGGTTGGCTTCTTGCTTGTGCTACTACTCACTTAATAAACCCTGTTCACATACTAGAGCTTGAATGTGTTTTTATGCTCAATTATCAACTGGTTACCTGGGTCCTTTTTCTGGCTAAAGTGAAACCAAGCTCTTGCTCTATTTGGCCTTCAGGTTTAGCAAACAGTGAGAGTTGGGTTCAATAAGGTGATTGTGATCCACAGGATGATCCTTGAGGTGTGTGGGAAAAAATTAAACAAGGCAATTTCCTTAGGAAATCACCCATGTTGGTAAAGCAGTTCGTGGAAAACCTGACTGATGTCTTCATCACTGATGCCTGCTTTAGTTGCCATACTATCCCAAAAGCATTTTCACTTTTACTTAAGCATTTTCTTATTGAAGGCTTAATCCTCTATCTGTTATTAAGGCCACTGAAACTGAATTGCTCCATTAGCAGCAGGCTGATTAGCTCTCAAGTCTATGTATGCAAACTCTCTAGTAACCAGTTGATTTTTAGTTAGATTGAGTTGGAGGTGACAGTTCTTACTTTGACCTGTCAGCTCAGGGTTCAGTTTTTATGAATCCTTGTAGGAATTATTTCTTTGAGCCCTGTACCGCTCAGGGCTGAAACTGGCCGCTGAGCTTAGAAGTTGTTGAGTTGAGTAAGGGAATAGCAGATGGACAGAGGTCCTCATCTCATAAGCTTCATATCCATTCAAAATGATCAACTGAAAACTCTCAAGGACTGATTCTAAGCTAAGCTTTGGATGTTCTTAAACCAAGCTTAGACATTTGGAAATGGGAAGGTTTTTTGTGGTCATTAGTTTATCAGCAAAACTAGATTACCAATAGTGTTTCCAAGCGAACGTCTATCCTCAAAAAGTTTAGATAATTAAAAAAATACAATGATTATACAAAAAATACTTGCGTGACAAATCAGCTTTTCATGCTGTCTCCTGCAGCACAAGCAAAAGGATGAAGTTAGTAGGATAACAGTCACTTGTAAAGAGAATGAACCTTGAGAAGGATATTGGAAAAAAGCACACTGAAAAGAACCAATCCATGGAGAGAAGTTAAATCAAATTCGTGGCTACACAAAAAAAGCATATATTAAGCAAGTGAAGATTTTTATGTTTACCTGCTGAGAGAAGCTATTAAGCCCATTTCTGAACAGTGAGTAGAAAAAATAATGCCCCTGCCTAGGGGTATTTCTTACTGATAAAAGACTGTAAGACCAGATCTGGCAAGAATGACTCAGATGGCATGCCTACAAGGCACTTGTAGGTAAAAGAATAAAATGACAGGGTGAGAAATGCAGTTTTACAAATTTTAGAAACAGTGCCTGTCCTGGATAACGTTCTGCCCTCCATCACAATTACTAATTCTGAAAAAGAGCTGCCGCGGAAAGAACTTGCAGATGACCATGGTAGATGGGAGAGAATTAGGAGAGGCAGATCCCTGCTTCTGTGAAGGGAGCCAAACAGGCGCTGTGATATCCACATGCGCAGCCTGGCTCTGGAAGCAGGGATTGTGCAGTAACCTCCAGCAGCACGGCCTGTGGTGAAGCTTCCTCTCAAGACCGGTGGGGAGTTTGGCAGAGGGGGTGGGAGGGGAAACTTCGGGGTTAATTTCTCTCTGATATTTGCTACTCGATGGAGAGAATGTTGCTGCAGCTGGATCCCAAACACTGGTAAACATCAGATTGATGCTTCTAATGGTGTTTTTAGTAGAGTTTATCAACAATTCTGTTATCGCTGCGTGAGATCTCTTCCTTCAAATTTGCCAATCTTGCTTGTGTATTTTTAATGAGTGTTGGCACAATCCTTCATAAAATTGTGGGAGCTGATGTAGATTTACCGAATGGATTAGCCTTCAGGGACTCCCACAACAATATGTGTGCTATTTCAACCTATTTTGATCTAAAATGGATTTGTATGTCTAAAACAAGTTAGCAAATCTCTGTGCTAATTAAGCTAGATTGAATGACGCGCAGGAACTAATATTGCTAAATCTGTATGTGAAGGCCTGATTCTGAGAATACTTGTAAGCTGTGTGCTACTCAACGTCAGGCCTGAAAAATATTACATTGCAAAGCTGCTCTCTTGCCAAAAAGACATTACATCAGTCAACACTGAGAGTGCATTTAATATGTGCTAGGCATTAGACTCACAACTTGAAATGCTGTTCTCCTTGATGCTTCCATATGATGAGGCTCATGCTAGTGCAGTGAGGCTGGACAGATACTTTTATTTTTATTTTTTTTTAATTCTAATGCTGAAAACTGAAAAAGGGCCTTAAGGCCTTGTGTTAGCATCCTCTATCATAAGGAATGAATCTACCAAATCTGAGCACCCTGTATTGTCTTGCGCCATACACTGGAGATGGAACGCATTTCTTGGCTGACTGCTCCCAGGCATTTTGGTAGTCATATTTTTTTTTTAATTGAAACCTTTTTAAAGCTCAAAGTTCCCAATTTTTCAGTGTTTTTAAGAGAAACAAACAAACAAACAAACATCTCTTTGCATTTTTGTGCCTTCAGCTTCATTGCTACTGTTACTGTCGCTCTTCGAAGGAGCAATGCCAGGAGCAAATGTTATTAAAACCATAACCTTTAATAGCACAGTTTCACACAAAGAGGTATATATTTACAACCTTTACTCTCTTAGGCCTGTTATTTTTGTCTGTCATTTTTATTACAGTTTATCAGTCCTCCTTTGCAATAAGAAGTGATCAGTTAGGCTTAAAGCTTTGTTCAGCTGCTCAGCCGCAGTGTTTTGTGTGTTTGTCTGGTGTAGTGTTTTTTGAGTTGAAGTTCTTTGTCAACACAGTGGATGCTGTGACTAATTTGGCTAATTCTGGAAGAAAGGATTATGCTTGGATTCTGCATTGGTGTTTTGAGTCTCAGTAAAAAGTTAACGAGTGAGTAGTCTGGGTTACGCAGACAGTTGGGTGGGATTATACCTTCTGGCCATCAAATCAATGGGATCTGTTTATCACCATATGATTCAGGCTTAACTTCTGAGCCGGTTTGTAATGTCTTGTACACGATTTTGCATGCAGAGCACCCCATACATTGCTTATGAATGTGTGTCTTGGATAAATGGGAATGCTTCTAGTGGAGCTTTCACACAGAGGCATAGAAATGTTAGTGGGATACTGCAGTATTGCCAAATTTTTAAAATTTAAACAATTCTCACAGTAGTTGACTTTTTTATATATATATATATGTATATATCTTTGCATTGTTTTAAAGAAGAGTGACGTGTTACTTTTCGAAAAAGAAAGAGAAAATCTATAGTCCTGCTCGCTGCAGAATGACACTCGGAAAAGTGACTGTTGTGGCTGAACACCACTTCCCCCCCACCCATCCAACAACGCGGAAGAGAAAATCAACAACATTAGGTTGAAAACATTAAGTCACCTAAGGATTTCTGTAGGGTCTGCTTCAGATTCTGTTTGCTCAGGGCGAGAAACTCAGTGACTCACAAGTCCTCTGATTTCCCAGCCTAGGTGCTTGCACAGCCGTGACCTCGCTCCAGCCATGCTGGGATGAGCCGTGGTTGTGCTCCAGCCCTCCCTCTGCTCTGCTTGCCAGGGGAAGAGAATCTCCTTGTAGATTCGTGTTCGTGAGTACTTCCCTAGCATGCACAGGACCAGGACTTAGAGGTGTGGTGTTGTCCAGGCACAGCCCCTGTCTCCTTGTTAGATAATAAAAAGATAAAATAAAAATGTTTTATCAGGATTCACAACTAAACAAATATGAAACAAGAGATTCTGAAAAACAAATAGTGCCATGAAATGCCTGTAGCCGAGGCGATGTGCTGGGCTGGTGCCTGAAAGTGACACAATCCTGCCGTCTGATTTGGACAGTGACACAACCCTGCTGTCTATTTTGGATGACCTGATTTAATTGCGCCAGTTGAGAGAAATGCAGGAAAGGAAGCGTGCTTCAGAGAGAGTGACAGGCCCATTCAACTGTGACAATGCCCTCTCTCCTGATAATCTCGGTTCTTATTCATTGTAGAGATAAGAACATATTTTTCCCCCTAACCTTAGTTGTCGTTTGGCTAAATTTGCTACCTTGAGGGAACAGAATTTGGTAAACAAAACCAGCAATACTCATGGTTTCAAGAAGATGAAGCTTTCTACCACGATGACTGCAAGGCCATGCTGCCCAGGAAAGGAGGGAAAGCAACTGGAAACTGCTCCCTTCTCGAAGCACCACTCTGGGGCCGGGGTGAGAGGCGGCAGCTGCTGAGAAAACTTTATTCCCTTGCTGAATGCAGGGCAGGCAGCACCCCAGTATGTGAAGAGGGCCGGCCAGAGGAAAGAAGCTGGAGATTTTCAGGGAAGAGCAAGAGGAAATCGTGACGTTTCAAGCGGAAATTCTTTCTCAGCATGGGCTGTGAGCTGCCCAGTTGGTGCTGCTTTTAGCAAAGGGCTGATCCCTCCACCTGCATCTGCACAGTCTGTGTGTATAGTAATAAAAAATGCGGGTTTACGTGGTCTGCCATGTGAGTCGAGCAATTTAGGTACTAGTACGTCACCACTTCTCTTATCAGAGAACATTAAGTTTCAGCCAATTTCCATCGCTATTTTTATCCTTTATTGTGTGCAAATACACAAGGATTTTAATAACAGCAGAGTCACTTGAAATGCCACTCAGAAGGCCAAAGAGATGATGTCTTACTTGCACCAGTTCATGTAAAGCTGTTTTTACAAGTGAACCATGTTGCTTATAGAGAGTCAGAGCAAGTTTTTATAAAGGCATTTTTTTAAAGGATTGAATAGTTGCAATTGTTGGAGAAAGGTGCTTAGATACTGGATTAGGAATTTACAGGATCAAAGTAGCAGTTAAGATGCCAGGGAACCCATCCAAATCACAACGTAGCTGATACTCTTTAGGGAATACTGGGTTGTTTTGTAGACAGCACTCCTGGCTCCAAGTAACTTAAAACCTGAAGAATTGGAATGATTACAAATATCGGGCTAAATCTGTCAAGGTGTTGAGTGCCCACAACTCACGTTGGGCTGAATACTGTTTTACACTGTGGCCCTTTATGCTGTGATGGCAATTGCAGAGGCATTCGGTGGCAGTAAATGCCGCTGGAGGCCCCTTTACAGTATCGGGACCGTAGCAAAGTCACTTGGGTGATATTGGGCATTCAGCCCATTTTCCTGGCAATACTCAGCACCTTTCAGGAGCGAGCTGACAGGAGTGGCTCTGGCAAGAAAGCTCAATTATTTGTGATCTCAATTACACAGAAAATGTAGGAGATGGATTTGGTTGTTGGGGTTTTGTGTTCTGTTTTTTTTTTTAACCTATGAGAAACCATGGTGATTCTGCTGAGCTGGTCTCCTTGAGATCTAGACTGCAAATGCAGGGCATGAAATTCTCTCTGTCCTGTTCCTAGTGCCAGTGATCAAAGCTGAGTTTGCGGAGGTAGAGAACTTGCCTACATCTTTGCTGTACAGGAGGGTGCATTTACCACCTGCCCTCTCTTGGGCTCTAGACGAAGAACAGCAAAGACAACAGTGGAGCAGGCTTCTCCTTTTTCCCATCTTAATAACTGATAGGAGAGCTGAATTTTCCTATCCAGTGGAAAAAATGCCAGAGAACTGAAATATTCTGGTTTTGTATCATTTACTTGGAATACTTACATTTCTGTTTAAAAACTTGTTTTCAATATTTTTTGTAAGAAAACTAATTTCTGTTTCAGTGATACAATAAACTTGTCATTCTAGCTCTGATTCAGCCACCAAAACAAGAAAATGTGGTTTATATTTTTTTCTCTATTATGCTTAACAGTAATAATGTTGCTGTCACCACAATGGGGTAAGCAAGGCTTCTGAGGAGAAGATACTAGCTTTTGTCTTTGATTAGCCCAACGATATGTTTGGAAAAGAAGCAAACATAGGGATAATATAATTTTTGAAGTTAAAAAGATACATATTTTGTCTCGGTCTCAGTTTTAACAGTTCTACAGATCTTTTCTTAAACAAGTCAGTGGAAGCTCTTAGTACTTTCTTATTCCTTAACATGTTGGGTTTGGAGAATTTTGTTTGTTTTTTTTTGACGTGAATGCGGCTGGTGTTTTAGAAGTTGGGAACTGATTTTAGAGAGAATTATAGAGAATTTAATGCATATATAGAATAAGGAAACTATTCAAACATAGTTATTGTATGCATAATAATAAAAAGTTTGGCTAATAGAAGAACTAGAAAACAGATTTGCTTTGATTGTAATATATTGCATTGTCGTAAAATTTGTGGGGACATAAGTGGGTTTGGATCTGATTTCCATGTGTTTATGGATGAGGCAGGTTATTCATTTGTAGACTGGTATTTTGTATCTTTTACCTCTCCTGTCCCTCACAGCTCTTCCTCTGCTTCACCCACAAACCTTTTATGCTTAAAGATAGATTTCAGTCAAGTGTGACAGAGTGGTAGAGATTTCAAAGCTTCATAAATATAGGTGAGGAAAGTCTCTGAATTAAATTACCCCTAATAGTTTCCCATCACAATGGCTAATTAGTAATGGTCAAAGGTAGCAGCCTACATGTTTTCGTTTAGGTATTCTCCAGGACAGAAGGGCAGTAGAGATTAAATTCGTAAATACTTTTGGTGATAACAGAAATCGTGGCCTAAAGAGATGAAGTATGAATCAGAAAACCATCTGTCATTAGCTCTGCTGCTCATGGACTTACTTATTAGAAGATGCAAATGAATGGTACAGGCAGACAGCTGCATGCAGATCCTACCTCTTCCTCTTCTGATAACTCTTATCAAGTACAAAATTCTGCCTGTCTGTCTGCTGAGCTTCTATCCAGCAGCTATGGTATCCAGTGCTAATGTATCACTTTTTGTCTGTTATCCTAGCACCTGACTCAGTGATACAGAGAGAATCACTTTTATTATCCCTCACGTGATACACAGCTGCCTAGGAGCCCTGGCAGGCAAATCATCAGTTTAAGATGTGGTGTAAGGAATACCTTAGCCAGCTGGACTGCTGGTCCACAAAACTGAGTAATAGCCCTTCCAACTTCTGCACACACACCCTGGGACTGTTCACAACCACGACTGGCAAGAGCCTGAGCCCATTTATTGTCTGTGAAGTGACATCTCGGACACTGTGCTGCTACTGGAGTGCTGGTAGGGCTCTGACTCACTGCCACACAAATTCTTGTTTTCCAGACCTGAGCATTACTAGCATGCAAAGGTTTACCCATTCACAGAATCATGTGGTGTGGCAGCAGGCCATACATATAACCTTGACTACAATGCCCTTTCCGGAGACTGATTGTGGTTTTCTTGCTATCTAACAAGCTTGTTATTTCCTGTACTAGTTGTAACAGAGCTGAATATTTTATAGGTTACTTAACTAAACTTCTGCGAAATCATACTGCCTATGCCTGCGATGGGGAACATTTGAGTCTGCACTGTCCGCGGCATTCAACAATAAGTGTTCAGTCAGCATTTTACGGGCAAGACAACCATGTGTGTAGTACTCAGGAGCCTGAAACCAGGATGACAGAACCCGTAAACTGTGTGGCACCCACCTCTTTCCAGGTATTGCATGTTGTAAAGGTTCTTAATGCAGAGAATGTTTTGGATGTCTTCCATATGATAAGCTTTGCTTTGTGAAAACCTCAAGTGTTCACAACATTGAATAAAATGACATCGTGTCTACGTTGGTTTACCATCAGAAGTATTGTGACTGAGAGGATTCATATGGCTTTGGCAGAATATTGACATAGGATTGTGAAAGCTTTGTAGATTGCATTCTATTGTGATGAGCCTTGCTTTGGAAGCGCCATTCTCAAAGTTCCCTAAAATAATCAATTCCCTTCTAATCAGGGGCTGGTCGTGACTGAGCACACCGATTTTAATCACAGAGGTGCTTCTTGTCCCCAAGAGACACCAACATTGAGCAGAGCTGGGTTACAAATCCCCTGAATAAGGTGGCTTTCTGGCTGGTGTTTGGCTTGTTCCATGCCTGTCTTCAGTCACTGGAAAGGCACCATGACAAGTAAACAGCAGATCCTAAGCACTTCTGCAGATATCTGCATTTCCATGAATTTGTGTCATTAATATCTGATGGTTTGTTTGCTGGGCGCACTTAAGCATAGCTTAAAATGGTTTATGCTTTGTAAATTATTAGTTTTTGCAATGGAGAGTTTTGTAACAAGCCTTAGAAGGTCTGATGCACCCTGCTGTCAAAGGCTTTTTTCTCACAGTGAAAATGCCCAGAGTTAGGCCGAATTCAGTAAATCGTTGCAAAAACGAGCAGTCAGTGGAATCTGAAGATGTTCTGTTGGTGAAGCTGTTGTAAATGCCCTAGAAGAGATTTGATGAAGCTTGCAACATTCGTGCTTGCAACCGACACCTTGCCTCTTGACAACGGGGAATATCTGTTCCCACTGCTAGTGAGCTGAAGAGTTTTGCAGAGTGTTTTGGTGGTAATATCCTCTCTACAGAAACAATACTAGGGCAGTTTTGTAAGTGTGGTTGCCCATGCTGTACTGCAACTTCTAAAGACATTCCAGACATGACCTATGGGCCATGTGAAAGTACATTTCTCCACCAAAAACAGTAGGCCAGATGCATCCTTGATGTCATTTTACTGACTACAGTGAAGTGACACCAATGATTATTTTGGGCTTGTGAGAGCTTTTGTGAGGTCTCCATGGGCATTTTTTTCCCCTTGAATATGATAAACACAGCATGGGATAACTGTTGTATAAACTATCATCATCATCATTCAGGCACTGTCTCTGATCAAAGGCATGAAAGCATTTTGGCGAGGCCGTGAACGTGAGAGACACGAATGCTCTGCATCTCAGGGAGTTCCGTTTCTGTCAAGGAGAACAGACACCCTGTAAACTGATTTCTTAGAAGAGAGCACCAGTGATCTCATCCCTCCTCCGTTTCCCTTTGGAACTGCGTCTGCAGTCTGCATAATCGGGTGTGATGCTACCCTGCAGCCGGGAGGAAGCATAACAGGCATTTTTTACAGTGACCTTCTGTTGAAAGGATCACTGCAAAGTTATATCTGTCTCGACATGCTAACGGCCCAAGTGCTCTCTCACGGCAAATATCATTGCTTTCGTGGCTGTGTGCTTTTTGCTCAGCAACGTGATAGAATATGTGACTGCAGCTTGCATTAAGTAGGAGAAAATACAAACAGATGCACAGGAGATGATTCAGGTCAGGTGCAAACAGAAGGTGACTCAGCAGGGGCCAGCTATCTCCACTTACTAAAGCTGTAACTCTCTTTCACTGGCCTGTTACAGAACCATCCCAATTAAGGAATTATTTGACTTGCAATTCTGCAAAATAAGAATTGACTGATAAAATTAAGTCTCCTATGCTCTCCCTTTCCTTTTAAACTCTTGAGGGTGCACTTAACGCTCAAAAAGTGTGGGATGCAAGTCCTCATCATCTACCAACACCAGCAAAAAGGCAAGAGTGTGACAGGATCGCTGCAATGTGCTGCCAATATGTATCGTTTGTGTTTGGGAGGGGTGGCTTCCAGGGATGACAGGAGAGATTCAGCCACTGCCAACTCTCTCAGCCTGGAAACAAGAGTGCAGCTTGTGCTATCACAGTGGTAAAATTATGATTTGGCCTCTTGGTATGACTGAAACCCCTTCTGATGAGAAACAAGGCAAAAATTCCCATAGATTTTGCAGGAGTACCTAAAATTATCAGAGAATGATATCTTACAGTTGCTCCTGTTAAGAGTGGGGTGGCTCAGAGACAATACCCGTCTTATTGCAGCCTGTTGTGATTTTAAATGTCAAGAATCCTGGGCCCTACAACATAGCCTATCCAAAAATGATGTATAGAAAGCCCTTTCTAAACTGATCTTTGAAGGTGCAAGTACACTGCTGCGCTTAAACTGGGATTTTTTTCTAGGTGCTCTGGCTTGGGACTGTGCTAAAAACTGGACTCAGACTTGTCTTGGGCAGTGTCTTCACGTATTCTGTAGCTCTGAAACCGCTGATGGGAACAACAATGTGAGCACTAGGAGTGCTCAGTCCTTTTCCTGAACTTGGAGAGAGTCTGCACAGCCGTTTGCATGTAACACTGCTGACTTTTGTGTTGTCCTCCTTCCGTTGCCATTCCCAGTGAAGCAGCACAGTAAGAAGGAGCCATAATATATTGCTGGGCCAAAAAATCTGGTTTAGACGTCGCCTTAGAAGAGCATAAAAAAAAAGAAAAAAAAAAAGAAAAAAAAAAGAAAAAGACAAGCAGGCTTAGGACAGAGACACATCTGTGCTATCTGATCAAATCAACTCTGGAATTGGTTCAAGTGGCAAGTCAAATAAATATCTGACTATGTATGTAACTACAAACAAGAAGTGCCCTTTAGGCAGGAGGCCCTACATATGGCTTAAAGCTAAGGTTGTGCTTAAGTGTCACGAAGCACACCAAGTCGTTTGATAGAATTCTTTCAAGTGTGAAGATACTGCAGAGCATGAACAGGTAAACTTAAGTAGATCAAGATGGAATAGTCAAAAACATCTCACATCTTCGTGAGTTACCGTGCTTGACTTGGACATTGTAGTGCCATAAGTACTCTCAGGGTTGTGTGGGTGCCTCAGGCACTGGGCTCTGCACGGAGTCCCAAGGACCACTGAGGCTGTGGTGGCACACAGCAAGACCTGGCCAACCTGCTGGGAGCAGAGGGAAAAGTGACAGCAGCAAATTGGTAGCATCCTAAGGTGCCGGGGCCATCGCTGTGATGGATGTATTCCCATAAACTTGGCCATGACTCAAAGTCTAGTAGACACGTTGCCTAAATCTGATGATACAGATGTTTCTTACATGTTTATAGACAAAAATTTCTGAAGGAATGATTTCTTTCCTGTATAGAACAAAGTACAACTGAGTGCTCTCATTACTGTATAGCTTCATACCTTGTTTTCAAGCCTATCATTTCTGTCTGTTGTTCTAGAAAGTACTGGATGAATGCCAAAACCTGAGATCCTGCCAACTCCTTGTCAATAGTCGGGTTTTTGGACCTGATCTGTGTCCAGGGACCACTAAATTCCTTCTTGTCTCCTTTAAATGCAAACCTAGTAAGTAATCCACATCAGGCAAATGTGATTTTTTTGTATGTTTCCTTGTTTGTTTCAGTTAAAATGCCACTGCACAAAGCTTTGCAGAAATCCGTATGAGGTTTTGAGACTCTTGGATTAGTAGCAAATTTTTTTTCTGCCTTACCTTAGCTGTCTGTTTTGTTTCCAACTTAAGTGTGCTTTCTGCCAATTTAATGACCAGTGTAGTTTGGCAAGGTCAGATGTCAGACGTCGGACTAGAAAGGAGAAATGTTTTGGAAATTATTTTTAAAAGAGATGGCAATGATAATGTCATATTAAAAAGAGACAGAGCTGAAAGCAAACACAAATGCTCGGGCTAAGGATCCAGATGATGAAGAAGATATCTTAGTAACAAATATGCAAAAACACTTAAGGAGGTAGGATCAAAGCTTTCAAAGATCCACTGTTACTACCTCCCATACACACACATGGCTAACTTTATTACAAGATTTCACTATAGAATCACCTGTATTCTATGCAGATAATTGACATTGATATGTAAAGGGACAAATCCTGCCTCAAAGGGGATGCACTTCCTGAACATGAGAAAAGTGTAAGAAAGGTTAAGACAGTCGTGAGGTTTTGTTTACTGGTGTTTTCTAATTGTTTTTCCTGTTGCTATTGTATATGAGAACAAGTCCCAGTAGCCCAGGGGCTCAGCTTTTTTTTGGCAGCTAATCCCCAGTGTGACTGAAATGGGTCCCAAAGAAAATAGCTGGATGATGAT
>NW_009718933.1:0-41645 GCF_000703405.1 Apaloderma vittatum | reverse complement strand
AGCAGCCAACTCAGAAATGCCATCCCACAACTAAAGGAGAAAGCACAAGATGTTTTCTTTAATCAGAGCATTAAGATAGACATCATTGGTGGAATAGGAACAAGGGTGGCAAGCAAACTGAAAGGCCAATTTATGCAGAGTAATGAAGTCAGAGCAGAGATATGGGAATGGAGTAGGCAGAGTTTACCTTTGGCAAAGCACTGACAGAAAAACTCCCAGGGAGGTTTACTGGGACAACAGTGAAATAAAACCTCTGAAATTTAAAATTTAATCTGTTTTATTATCATAATATTTTAAATTATTTTTTACATGTTACCACTACCACATTATTAATTGTAGATGGATTTGAGTGTCATAACTGTGTCTGTGTCATTAGAAATCTTTTTTTTATGGATCAAAAGTGGATTGGGATACTATTTGTTATTTTTATAAGCTGCTTAATATTTTTCCCTCTGGAAGTGAGCTACTTTGATTGTGTAATATTCTCTGTGATCTGAATTTTACAAAAGCTCATCCAAAACATACTTAACAGCAAGTACAGCTTTCAGAATTGAGGAATAGTCCAGTTCCAGTGCAAATTATGTGATTTCACGTGACAAGAAAGTTGTATTTGTAGGTAAGAAACCAATATTGTTAGGCCTGATTGTGCAAAACATCCTTACTCAGGAGATCACTTGAGTATAAGTGGTCACTTAAGCAATTGCCTGAATCCCTTAGTTTTTCATCTATGTGAAAGTATTGTTGCTGTGTCTCTGCAGAGGTCTCTGTTGTATTCTTACCCTCGTCTTATACCACTTGTGAGTTTGTTGCTGCTGTCTGTGCTTCTGTAGCTGCTCCAGCAAGCAAGGGTCACAGCCTGCAGACACAGAGCACAGCCTTAGGCTGTCAGCCCTTGGGTCAGAGCCTCTCTTTTCATGGGTGTGTGGTATGACAGGTGCTTCTGCAGAGATAACAATCTGCAGCAGGTCAAGCATTTTTAAAAATCATTCTTTTTAGACTTAAACTTGGACTGCTGATATGCTCGAATGGAAGAAACTGAACTATTAGAAGAACATTAACCCATTTTTTTTTAATCTGTTCTAAATGGAACAATAATGTTTTCTTTACTGAATAGATAGGAAGTTTTTCTGTCTCCAGTTCCCTTAGCACTGACACTCACACTCCACTCATAGGGATACCACTCAGTAACAATAAGGTTTCCCTTTTCTCCTGCTCAGCTCAGGAACCTTCTTTTCCTGTTTTCACATTTTCGAAGGACAAAAAACGAAGCAGAATAAACCCTTCTCCCTGGCCTTATCTGCCATAAAAAAGGTTTACTACACCATACCTGGACTAAGAAGACTTGAGTGGTAAAATGCTACAAGCAGAGCGGCTGCTTAGGCCAGCCAGAGACCTCCTGGGACAGATGGCAGATTTTAACCAGCTCCCTAGGAGGGATAAACCATGCTGTCTGGAAGATGGTGTCACTGGCTTCCCCAGCTCCGTGCCGAGAGTGCTGCCAGCATGCCTGTGCCAGCTGAGAAAGGGAGGGGGTGTATTTTTCTCAGGCTCTTGATTCACACCGCTTTGTCAGCAAAACTTTCAAAATGAGTCCGTGCTGGATAGTCACGCCCTGGGGAAACCCCAGTACTGACCTTGGTGAAGCCATACAAATATAGCTGAGAGTGCTGCCTGGCTTGGGGTACGTGGCCCATCCCTGTGCCTTTGTGCCTTCCATTCTTTGGCACTCGCTCGGTGCTGTGCAGCGGTGGCACTGGGCGGTGCCAGCCGTCCACATGATTGATGAGAAGTCGACGGCTCTCAGGGCTCTCAGTGCTCAGGGGGAGCATCAGAAGTAGGCGTAGGATGCAATGTTGTCCTTAGAGAGAGACAAAAGGAAAGAACAAGCCTTTTCCTACTGAGCAGAGATGGAAAGCAGGCCAGGAAATCAGGCGGGGAAGGAGAGAGAAGACTGTTCTGCTGGGAGGGGAGATTGGCAAAAGTTAACTTTTTTAATTCTTTTCAGAAAGGCTTTAGATAGTCATATGGGAGCAATTGAGTTGGAGGAAACCTTCTGCTTTGCTTTTGGCTTTGTTTCTGGTTGTAATAGTGACAACAGAACTTGCAGAAAAGCTGCTATTTGCTATTAACAGTCCAGATAAGTAAATTGTCTCATGCTACCGTATTATTATTTGCTTCTATTTTAGCTGAATACAAAACCAAATCAGCATGTGAAAACCAGGAACTGAAACTCCACTGTCAGGAATCCAAGTTCCTTATCATCTACTCTGCCACCTATGGCAGACGGGCACATGAGGAGAACGGCTGCTCAACAGAAGTGGAGCGTGTCCCCCCCTTTGGTATGTTTTTACGCTGTCAATAGACTTTCTCCAAGCAAGTGCACAAAGAAGGGAGGAAGCAGACTGGGAGAAAACTTCAGGTGCGAGAGCAATGACATTTTGAAAGCAACAGTGGTTGATATGTAAGAGAAAATATTTCTGAAACTCAGAGAATTGCCCAGTATGAGGGAGAAACGTAGAGTAAGAAATGCAGCAAAGTAATAAACTTTCAAACAGTCAATCAGTCCTTAGTATGGTTAATATCAAAAACTCTAGTTCTGTTGGCTGGCTTGAACTTGAGTGATGTGTACTAAATCATAGAACTGTAAAATATTCAGGGTTGGAAGGGACCTCTAGAGATCATCTAGTCCACCCCCCTGACCGGAGCAGGATCCTCTAGGGCAGCCACATAGGAACGCGTCCAGGTGGGTTTTGAAAGTCTCCAGAGAAGGAGACTCCACAACCTCTCTGGGCAGCCTGTGCCAAGGCTCCGTCACCCTCACAGTTACGAAATTTCTCCTCATGTTGAGGTGGAACTTCCTATGTTCTAACTTAAATCCATTATTTCTTGTTCTATTACTGGGCACCACTGAGAAGAGATTCTCCCCTTCCTCTTGACACCCACCCCTCAGATATTTATATATGTTCATAAGGTCCCCTCTCAGCCGTCTCCTTTCAAGGCTAAACAGCCCCAGCTCTCTCAGTCTCTTCTCATAGGAGAGATGTTCAAGTCCCTTAATCATCCTCGTAGCTCAGCTGTTTGCCTCTCTTCTTCCTCCAAGTTCTGACAATGATTGGGCAACCCAAGTGTCATAACACCTTGTCTTATTTTAACCTGCTTTTCTGATCTCTGCTTCTGCCAGCTCTTCCTTGACTTAAATGCAGACTGTAAGGACAGGGTCCATTGCTTTTCATGCTGTTGTATGATAAGACACCAAGACCGTGGTAGCATACTAGAAAATTAAACGTGTCAGGAACTTCTCTCTGATATCAAGTCCAGCAGGCAGGAATGTCCTGTGTACATACTACTAAACTCTTACCCTCAAAGCAGGACACCGGTGTGCAGACTGCTTCTTGGGGCTGCTCCCTGGCCTGTGGTAGCGCCTCAGCTGTGAGGCCCAGGCCGGATGGGTGCAGGGACCATACTTGTAAGAGTTTTTATCACTAAATACAAAATGTATAGTGGTATGCTCATATGAATTGACGCTGAAGGTATGAAGGTAAATTTTCATGCCATGGAGAAAGCTAGCACAAGCTAAGCGTGCTGTTCAAATCCCTTACAGGAAGGGCTCGTATGACTGATGCCAGCCCTCTCCAAAGGCTGAACTTTAGACCTGAGAAACACACTACAAGTGAAATTTATAAGAAGCATCTCTGAATATCAAGAATAGATCAATAATTATTCTTAAAAGCTGTTTGTCTGCAAGCCAATGTTTCTCTTTAGTTGCATAGATATTATTAAAAATGTATTAGCTGAAAACTCTCCTATGTTCTTAGACAAGAATCTATTTAAAATTGGTAGGTCTGTGATTCACAATGGCTATCGTGTGGTCCTTCATACAGACTCTGTCTGTCTGTTCTGTGGAGGAAACATTTTAGCAGGTTTCTGACAGACCCATACATCCTTCCTAATGATGGCATTAGTGTATGATGCAAGGCAGAACAGAGATAGCTCTGTTGATCGAGAAAGCCTGCCATCATACTTATTTCTTGCACTTCATTCATCTCTGGATATCACTCGCCTCTAATGTCAGCACTTAGTGTTCACGGATCAGAATACTACAAACTCTTCTTACTGGATGAAGTTTCCCAGTGTAAATAAAAGAATTTGTAAGAGTAACAGGCTCTCTGCTGTGGCCCCCTGCATATGAACACCTCTTGAGCAGCACCCTGACTGCTGCTAGTTTTGTGTTTTGTAAAGCAACATGAAACTGTGGTAGCAGGAGAGAGCATAAAACCTGAATCAAATGCAAGGTAGATCCTTGTATAGATTTCCCATTACTTAATGAAAGTGCTTGGCCTCTTCCTTCATGGTACCAGTAACCCTCTGCAGTGAGTATGATTTTCAGAAGCACCTGTGTGGCTTGGGAGCACACATTCAGTTATGACAAAAGACTTGGCATGCAGGAGCCAAATCCAATTGACTTCAGATCTATCCATGTTGAGCTTAAATCTTATTTATGTGGCTACTTAAGCATATACAGATGTGACTGGATCAGGCTTTTTAAATGTCTGCGTATGTTTCTCTCAGGGAAAGCAATGGGAATTTGAATGTCAACATGATTTTAACGAAACAATTTATTAAACTTACTTTAGCTGCTCTTCATTCCTGAATAAGAGCCCGCATACTTGTGTATGTCTGCACCAAAAGCTAAATCTGCTCTAGCACATACCCATTGTTGTTTCTACCCGTGTTTGTGCATCTCAGCCTAAAAGCAGTCCTTGAGCCCTTCCATTTCTTTCACTGGCTCACAGGGAAACCATGAGGCTTTTTCTTTTTCCTTTTTTTTTTTTTTCTAGTACTATGCAGAAGAGAAGTCTTCTGTAGGTCCTAATGACAGACATAGGAAGCCTCTGTTGAGCTCCAAAGTTTTGCATCTATCCACACTGGATGTGGTCCTGCTCGGAGTACTTGGTACTTGGTACTCTGGATTTCAGTGACCTCATGTTACATGTAATATAGCTAACAAGCAATTAACGACAAACAGCAGTTTTGGACTGAGACAGAAGTATTCTGGATTATTGCTTTTCTGTGGACAGTCTATGAAATCAAGTGACAGATTTTCAGAGCTTTGCTTCAAAGGGAACACAGGAAAATGTAAAATTTCTTTAGTGTAAAGGCTCTTCTCCATATAAGAAATAGAGAATACAAATCCATCTTTGGTGTTAGGGATACCTGTTTGGCCTCAGAGCACTTGTAGGATCCTGAGCCTGACTGCCACCTCTTGGAACTAATTTTCTGAGTTAGATTAATAATGTAAATTAGGTGCCACTTAAAATACAGAGGAGGAGGAGGAGGAAGAGCAATAGCATCATGGTGTCATCGCTGCTAGATAAAGCTTTTACTGTGTAGCTGTCCTTTGGTCTGGCTGTGTCTTGCTTAGGCAGTGGAACAGCTTTAGTGTGAGACAAAGCCAGCCGAAAAGCCCACACAGGCTGAATTATGGGAAATGTATGTTCAAGCCCCTGTTTTGATTCAGAAAAAGAAAAGATTTGAATATGGGTGAAGATTTGAAGTACTGAGTACAAGCAACTCTTTACTATGTACCATAGCTGATGAGACGCTGCTACCTGGGTCCCAAGACTGATACCTAATTATGTAACTTTTACTTTCCATTTCAAAATGTTTGTTGTTTTTGTTAAAAATGACCAGAAACTAAGAGCTGTGCTTATAGCAGCCTTGCTTGATGTGGTGTCAGAGTGAGGAAGAATTTGTAAAAGAATGTGAAATCTCCATGTAAGACCACTGTTAAATATTTTGCCTTTTTTTTAAATGAGGTTTTTTTTATTACTTTCACCCTCAAACTGAAATATGGCATTTTTACATGTCTCTGCTCTTGCTCTCTGACTTGCCATCAAAGTCACTCCTTCCTGTGAGTGGTTACCATTGCCCATTTCAAAGAACAGTGCATAAAATCTTACCTCCAGGCATTTAAGGATATTTTGTCTTCAGGAAGTTCATTCTGCAAAGTAAGCTCCTACCGTAAGTGGCAGAGTTCACTGAATCACAGAGATTTAATTCCATTGTAAGTCTCTGGATCTTCGCAGGAAAATAAAAGAAAACTCCAAGTAGTGTCTTGCTTGTGCAGGAGTTCAAATAACTGGCACTGACTACAGAATTTACAGAAAAGTAACTTCCCTGTTTTACTAACATTATAAAAAATGCCACAAGAAAACTAAGTCTTTTTGTGTGCAGTTTTGTAGTAGATAATTCTGCTTAGGGGAATCTGTTGCATCCAGCACCAAAAGCAGGAAACTGTAGCAGTTTGTTTCTGTGTGAGTTGCTGTATATTCTGACATGCTACCTCCTTTATATTTGTACTAACCTGTGCATGAGGAAAGAGAAGATTTAAGAGTTGTGCCAGAACAGGTTACCATAGAGAGTACAAGTAAGATTCAGGTCAACAAACACTTCTCAAATCGCAAATTACTCTTGTTAATACATGAAAGCACTTGAAAGAAGGCTTGATAGTGGGTCGCCTCTAGTTGCAATTTGCAAGCTAGAACACTAACATCTGCTTCCCTGAAATTTCACCTAGATGTGCTTTGGCTGGTCACATATGTATTCCCTTGGTCACGAATGACCAGAAGAGCCCTGAATTACGTATCTTCACTGCTGGAAGGTAGGATCCTTTCCAGCACAGCCCTCTCTGTTACCTATTCCCACTTTTGGGAGGCTGAGAAGGGAGATAGAGAATTCTGGCACTCATCAGAGCTTGGACCATGGCATGACATACGCTGGGGTTGGGTTTTGTCCTAATTCCCTTCTCCCAGTGAAATGACATTCAGCTAAGAAGAAGGGATGTTAACAAGGCAAGAAAAAGAGATTTCCAAAATCCTGTAGGCTCCTTCCAGCCCAAGATGGTGTTATGATTTTATTAAATAGCAGTATTTTGAGAAACTGTGATTCCTTTTTTTTTTTTTCTCCTTTTGTGTCAGTACTGTGGACAATTCAAAGGGCCTACATCTCTTATTCACAAACAGTGATTGAAGAGCTTTTTGTTTTTTTCTCTTACTAGGAGATGTGTACTCCTCCTAGGGTGAGCCAGTCCCTTGTATAAGTAAGTCTCTTGAGAGCAGATGTAAATGAATCATAGAATCACAGAATGTTTGGGGTTGGAAGGGACCTCTGGAGATCATCTAGTCCAAACCCTTGCCAGAGCACGATCACCTAGGGCAGCCACACAGGAACACGTCCAGGTGGGTTTTGAAAGTCTCCAGAGAAGGAGACTCCACAACCTCTCTGGGCAGCCTGTGCCAGGGCTCCGTCACCCTCACAGGAAAGAAGTTTCTCCTCATATTGAGGTGGAACCTCCTATGTTCTAACTTAAACCCATTATTCCTTGTTCTATTGCTGGGCACCACTGAGAAGAGATTGTCTCCTTCCCCTTGATGCTCACCCCTCAGGTATTTATATACGTTAATAAAGTCCCCTCTCAGCCGTCTTCTTTCAAGAAGTAGAGATACAAATGGCTATAGGCAGATCTGTAAATCCTTACACACTGAGGTTGCTATGCTCATGCTAGCTATAGACTTCTTGGTGCCGTGAAACACAAACCGTGTAAGTTGGCCAGAATTTAGGAAATGCTGGATATTGAACTACAGACGCTTTGAGAAGAACTTAATTTAAAAAGCCACTGAGCCCAGTCCACTGCTGGGAGAAGCTTGTAGCTCAGAGCTGCTACAGAGAAGGTGACAAAATCCTTTCTAGACTGCGAGGTATCACTGGTTCAAGGCCTGAGTATGCCCCTCCATTCCTGAGCATGACCCTCCATTCCTGAGTGTCACCCGCATAGCATATCTTTACTGGCTAACTGTGGGGCTGATTTCAAACACAAGCCCTGTGGGCAGTCATCCAAGTGGCAGGCTCCAGAGCGGAAGAAACCTGAAGCTGCAGAGCGGTTATTTTAGTAACACAGCACCTCTTACAGGAACACCATGAAAAAGCAAAAGTGCTCCAGCTGTGAAGGCAGAGGGATGGTGTGTATGGGGCAGGTGGAGCAGGACCAGGGCTTGGGGACATGGGGTAGTTTCACATCTCCCTTTGCACTAGTGCCTTGCTGCTTTGGGTGTGGGATACAGTGATCAACTGAATTTTATTGATTCAAAAATGATGATAAAGTTGTTCCATTTTGCCTCCACCACAAAAATCCTTAAGTCAGCTCTCTCTGTGTGCAGGCATCAGATATGAAAAGTTCCTTGTCCCTGCCAGCCAGAGCAAACTGGGAAGCTTAGTAGGTATTTTGGACACCAAAAGGTGCCTGCAGGAACCATCGCAGCCCTTGGAGCTGACAAACCTTGTCAAGGCAAAGCTCCCCAAAAAGAAAAGGTGTTCAAAGCAGTGGCAGGATGAGAAGCGATTGTCTGAAAGTGAAGGAGAGAGTGGCCACCATCCTTAGAGTCCAGTTGACTTTCTGATGAGGTGAACAGGGAAGGTCACATTTGTCTGAGCAGCTGTTTGAAGTTGCTTGAAGCACACTCAGATGCACATCACTTCATCCATGTTTGGTTTTTTTTGGTTTTTTTTCTTTACTAGCAGTTCAGGGCTTTTCTTGTGTATAGTTCTTTCTAGCTTAGATTTTTGAACTGTTTGGAAAGCTACACTTGGCACTAGAGTCTAAAATAAGCCAAGGAACCCCTGCTTGTGTACACACGGATCCAAATGGTGCAAAACAGAACAACAGGCGTTTGAGTAGAGAGAGTCTGGTTCCTGCTGCCACCAGCGAGCGTGGAGCTCTGCTTGTCTCTTGTGCTCGGTATTTGTGCTGGCAGATGGAACCCCCACTCTGTGCACATGCATGGGCAAGAAAGTGAGAAAAAAGACCAGGGTGGATTTTTTTTTTCTGAGCAAAATACTTATGGACTGAATTCTGAACTCAGCTGCTTGTAAATAAAACCAAGCAATGGGCTAATCTCATGCAGGCTTACAAGGACCTCACAACAGGCGCTTGTGATGAGAAGGAGAGGGAGGCTGCAGCTTTTCAGAAAGCCTTGGCGCTGTATTCACTTCCAAGGAAGGGCCTGTGCTGGCAGTAAGTAGTATTTTTAGCATACTGTCCTGCCTTGCTTACTGACAATGCTTGGACCTGGAATATAAAGATATCAGCAACACTTTTCTTAAGCGCTGCTGATCAGATTATGTGGTTTTGCTAGAATCAGCAGTTCAAATGGCCCTTTTCTGATGCATAGGCAGGACCCTGCCTGCCATAGTCTTGCATAAATTACCATATTATTATGGTAACTTTCTTTAGGAGTATGCAGCTTTCGCTTGCTCTGAACTCTATAGTTTCCCCTTGTCAATTCTTATCCGCAGAGCTGATATTTGGGCTCCACAAAGCACAAGCCATCCCGATTTGCTAGTGTGAAATCTTTGCTTTCAGTTGATTTTAAAAGCAAGCTCCTTATTCTTTGGTGGGTAGGCACAGCCCAGAAAGCTTAAAGCAGCATAAACCAGCAGTTTGAGATGAAAGCAAGAAAGCAGCTGGGCTCCAGTATTGGAGTGACAGATTGTGGAGAGGTTTCTTTTTTGGGTGCCCTGGTCCTTCACCAGTGCGTTACTTTTTATGTCACTCGACATTTGAGACACATCCTCTATCCACCACGTCCTGAGGCTCACCCTGTGCATAGTGATGCGGGAGAAGTCCACGATCAGTAACGTTTAGAGTGGGTGTGACGGGAATGCTGCTGCCAGAGCTCGGCAGGAGAAGCTCAAACCAGCTCTGGCTGCTCCATCACCTGTGGATCTTGTGTGGCAGGGAGGAAAGAAAAGGAGGGGAAGCTCCTCCTGTCTGAATTGAGAGAAGCTTTAAGAAACCAGAAGACAAATTGCTTCTCATTAAAGCCTGTGTGATTTATGGCACATCATTTGCATGCCAAAAACTTTCCTAAACAAAGCTAATTAGGGAGCTGAAAGAGCCTTTCCTCCAGAAAAAAAGGCTTTCTACTCTAACTGTTAAATAGCTGCAGCCAGATTTGATAGTTTATTACTGCATTAAGAACCTCTTCTTGACACCCGTATCTCCATGCCGTCCATATAAGTGTCTGTTTCAAAAGATCCACCGACAGTCTTGGTGTGTAGCAGGCAACTTTGGGAGAAAAGCATGAAGAATGGAGTGTTTTCCCAGCCACACAGTGCTGCCTTTTTTTGCCACAGCTGGTGGATGCCACCAGCCTTCTAGCTTGCTAGGACCGTGCCTTTCAAGAGGCAGTTTATTTTAAATGTGTGGTACCAATTTATCAAGCCCCATAAGCATATGTGAGGCTCAGACACTACTTAGATGTTCAGCAGGAAGATGCATTGCATGTTTATGTTCATCTCCTGAGCGGCAATTTGTTTGGGGACCGTGCCGTGGGACCATTCGCTCATTTACTGAAATCACAGCACCGACTGAATCCTCTCCTCATTCAGAACCTGCAGTAAGGTGTTTGACCAGAAGGAGGATAAGTTGTTTCTAGCGCCAGCTCTGCTTTGCAGTAGCTAGATTGCTATTAGACTCCAAACAGTTTGGTTGAAACTAGCTTGAACATCTCTTCAGCACACACTGATTCTTCTGGCATCACTGCAGATGCGCTTCTGTAACGTCTGCTTGTGGGAGACTGTACAGACAAAGCTGCAGTCGTTGAAAAGCAGCCTTCGGTGCCGAGTACACAGAATTCCTCCAAGCTGAAATCATTGCTCAGCTGCCATCGTAGCTGCTGGGAGAGCTAGTGGTGAGATAGTGAGGATGCACATAAACCAGGGAGAAGAAATTAGAACGTTTTCCCACTGAATCACTAAGAGTCAACATCTTTTTAGATCACAGGAAGCTGTTAAATAGGATTTTGTTTTGTTATAGGTCTTTCCAGTCGACATCCATGGTGGCAAAAGCAAGCCATCCTTAGTTTGCATTTACTCACCTGTGACACTAGGCGAGCCTTGGGAGTTCTCCAAAAACCAGCCTGCCAAGAGCCTGCAGGCATATGACGACTGACTCCTCAGGGAGAGAAGCCAAATCCAACATGAATATAGATGATAAGGAGCTATTAACGCCCACAGAAACATGAGCAAACACCTACCAAAGGCAAAATGAAACGTGTACTCACTGTATCACTGAATTTGTAGAAAACCATCAGCACGACAGCCTCCTGTCTTTTAAAATGCTTTCAGTAGCTCCCAGGGCAGGAAATTTTGTAGAAAACATAATTCAGTTTGCCAGATGGCTGTCGTGCTCCCAATCCATTCATTTATGAATCATCTGATAATTCTTCCTGATATTCTTCAGTTGTTTCTGTACCTGCCAAAATAAAGCTACTCGGCTGCCTAAAATGTCCACCCAAATATATCCTTACTTACCTAAAATCCCCAGGGAGGAAAACAAAAATGGCTGAGTTAATCAGAACTACCCAGTGTTTTAGGTCAGCGTGCCCTGCCTGCCCAGCAGCCTCCCAGGACACATGGTCATTAGGAATTTAGGTCTCTGAAAAGACAGAGGAAGAATTGCTCCCCCAAAAACCCATGTCCACAGGTAGCCTGCGAGCTCTTTGCCAAATGCAGATCCGCCCAGTATCTCCCAATGGCTCCATTCAAGTGTACGACTTATTTAGTGGTGTCAGGGGTTTAACTCTAAAAATAACAAATCTGCCCCATTTTCACTTATTAAATGCCAGTCTTCTTTTTCAAGAACTCCAGTCTCAAAGACTCAGAAGACTAGAGTAAGAAATATCTGTCATTCACAGAAACTCCCAAAATGCGTGAGGTAACACTGACTGGAAGCAGATAGCTTTAGGAAAGTATTACTTACTCCAGACTTGTCTTTTCTGCATACTTTCTGTTCTGAAAACAAACTAAGGGATATTTTTACTTTGAGGCTTGTTGTTTAGCACATGTGGATACTACGAACTTAATCACATCTAGAGACATTCTTCCTTTTTTAAAAGTAGATTTTTTAAAGTTTATCCAATACACACACTTCCCCACTCAAATAATTACAGTATCAGTGCAAACTCCTGCTAATCAAGTTTTATTCTTTCATAAATTGTGGTAGAAGGCACAAAGAAGTCTTGAATAAAGAAATCTCGACTCTGTGCGTAGATGTTGGCAAGGCAGGTTTTCACACCTGGCACATACTTCTTGCTCAGTCCACAGGGAGAAGTTCAGCAGTCTGGACCCTCTTCATCTGCACAAAGCCAGGGGTAGTTTAAGCTGCTTGGAAAATGATGTGGGTTACCCCATGTGACAAGGGCACAAAGGTAGTGCAGTGCAAATGCTGTTGGGGTTGGTTTAAGCATGCAGAGTTGGCTTGTGGTGGCAGTCTTACTAGAACAGCCTGGAATTTGGTATGGAAGGAAGAAGCCAAATGTTTCCTTGGTTAAATATTGAGCCCATTTTGACCTATTCGCCACGGCAGAATGGTTCCTACCAGCGACAGGCATAATAAATCAAAAGCTACCTTTAATACACCGAACATCACTGTAGCCCTAGCTGTTGCGACACATAAAAGTTGATCTCACCTGACTTGAACTGAAATTAGGAACCCAGTCAAGTCATCTCAATAACCCCGGGACCAAGAGAAAGACCTACAAACAGCATTACACGTCCCTTTATTTGCACACTTATCTTGAGATGGAATAGATGAAGATCTGCTTGGATGTGCTTCTTTTTTTCCAAGTCATCATGAAGAGAAAAAGGAGGGCTTACACTGAGCACCTTGTTTGGAGCTTGACATTAATCTCCTGGTGACCTTAGCATGCACCTGGAAGCGAATATGATACAGCTCACATTTTCATTGTGGCTGACTTCCTTGCACTGACAAATCTTAATATTTAATTCTGAACTCCTGCTTAGGCAAACATATGCCTGAAATTGATTGCAGATGTGTATCTCTAGTCATGCATATAGCAGCTGTCGTTTCTGATAACACTAGTGTTGTATATTTATTGTATGTATTTTTCTTTCAGACTGTTTGTCTTACGCGGCACTAGAGGTTTTGTCAAAAAGGTGTTATGGCAAACAGAGATGCAAAATCATTGTCACTAGCCGGGAATTTGGAAGTCCGTGCCTACCTGGAGTGACAAAATACCTTAACGTCAGCTATGCATGTGGTAAGAGCAAGTGCATGATTATTTTCAAGCCCTTTTTCTGCTCGCAAAGGAAAACAGTGCCAAATGGTGTACACATATGGACACACACACACACATGCACACAGTGGCTTCCTCAGTCTCCCCTTTTAACATAGGAAGTTTGTGACATAGCCATACAAGAACAACCAAAGTATGCAAACAATTCCATAGGCAGAGCTGCACCTAATGTAAACTTGGGCATCAAGGGAATTTTTTTCCTATAGAAGTATTCTTGACAATAAGACACAAAGTGTATGGATTAATATTTTGAGAAATGCTATAAAAATAAGAGTCTGTTCTACAGAATTCACCTGCAAGAGAGCTAGGAAAAATAACCTGACATCCCTGCCATCAGTGCGGGTAAAGCAGTCCAGCATAATTGAAGCACTGTGTGCAAGCCCAGTCCTGAAATCTGGTTCACATGAGCACACCTACAGCCTTTAGCCAGGCATAGGGATGTCTTTTCTCATGAGCGAAGTCTCACTAAAAGTAAAGGTTTGAAGTTTTACATCTCTTGCAGAAATGAAGCCTGCTTCTGCTCATTCCTCAGACAAGAGGGAACAGTTCTTCATATTCTTTGCCATAAACTAATATGTGTACATCAGGGCATAGCAGAATTCGTTACAACTCTTCTTCTCAAAAGAAAAGGCCATAGGCCAGCAAAGTGTAGTATCAACAAAAGCAAGAGAAAAGTTATTGTGGAACCTCAGTGCAGTGCCTTGTTTCAGTAGTGCCCGATTTTAGGAATGGCGCTGCTTTTTTTAAACCTTGAACAGATTTCCCCAGCTTCTGTTTTCCACTGCCTGTGGGGTGGAGGCATGAGGGTCGGGGGTGATTTTTTCAGGAGGGTGCGTAAAAGCTTTTTCACCAAGTTACTGCTGTGCTTACTCTGCACCGCTTGGGAAGCTGCCAACCCTGCTCCTTCCTGGCTCTTTCTGGTCTGTAGAGAGTCACAGCAGTAGCTCCTCGGGGACGTATCACGGAGTCCTTTTGCTGCATCTCTGGTGAGTAGTGGTCAAAGGGCACAGGTTATCTGAGACATGCTTTTGGGAACAACGATGTAGGATTGATTACCAGATCACTACGCACCTAAAGATCAGAGGAAAATGAGCCTTGGCTGCTTCCTTGCTGGCGTGAGAGTTTTTCAGTCTCTCCGTTGAGTTAGTTGTCAGGTGAGACGCGTTGCAGTATTTCAGCCTTATATTGTTGAAGAGAGCTGGAGATCCGCATTTGCACTAATATGTTATATGTTATATGATTGTGCAGTTGCGTTCATGCATTACTACAGTAACTTTGTGAATGAATTAATGGAATTCTCTTTAATTAGAGTAAGGATAATCAATTATAACAGATTATTCTTTCTTGCACGTCTGCCTACTAGAAAACCAGAGTGAGTTTGCAGTGAGGTTATGCGTTCTATTATTTAGTGAAGTGGTTTTTGCAAAAACATGTGGGTAACAGTGTTCTTGTGTGTTGCTGGCACATTTTGAAGACTTTTTCTTCTGCCAAATCCTACCGAGCTCTGCAATCTGAAGCATTAGCCAATGATTTGCAGGTCTAATTATTTTACAGATCATCTAGCGAACATGGGAAGAGTTCAGGCATATTCCAGAATGACATTTTACATTCTTTTCCCTCCCTAGAAGATCCCTGCTAACCTGGTGCTTCCCAAGATAAGGTAAATAGGCCTCTCCCTGAAGTGACAGGAGCACAACAGACCAGACCACATTCTCTGAGGGCTGTGCCACACTTGAAAGTGTTTTCAACATGGTCAGGAATGTGAAAAAAATCATACTCCCCACTTCAGTGGTCAGCAATCATTTAGGGCTAGTGTGTCTGGCTGCATTTTTGTTTTTGCAGTTAATTCCTGCTAGTGAAAACTTAGCAGGAGCCAGGAAGTGCTGGTTTCTTGCAGTCTCAGTGCTCCCGATTACCTGCTCAGCATTATCTCATGTCTGCATGAGGTGACATCTCCTGGCTCTTGCTGAGGCTGGACTTCAGGAGCCTCTCTCAGGAAGCACAGCTCCTGATGCCCTGCATTGTAGCTGCACTCCCTGGATGCCGTTCAAAACCTGGCTGTGGGCTGCCTTTGGCAGCTTGCGGTAGGTGACTGATTCTTACCCTACTTGACAGTCGTGCTGGCACAAGTTGTGGTATAGATGTGATTATCTTGATAAAAATTCCTCATGCTAGTACCAGTTATTTTGTTCAGCGACCTGATGCAGCTTATCCTGGTTAAAGTCCTCCTGTCTGAAATGAAGCCATAACAAAAATTAAGAACGCAAGCAGTCAGGAGCTTTCTTTTGTCCATGCCATTTTGAGTTAGGCATCCCCTTACAACAAATATTTGAATAGTCTATTAAATAGCTGTTCAAACCTGATGGGAAGTCATGGGGAAAGGACTCAGTCCTGTATCAAGCAAAGCCCTGGAAAGATCCCCCTGGGAGGGGAGCAGGAGGAACATCAGCACAGGGGAAGGAGCCCCCAGCTGGGCACCAGGCTGAGTGACAGGAGCTTCAGGTCGCACAAAGGTACTGGGGACGGTGCATCGTCCCAGGACGTTGCTTGTAACGTGTGCACATTGTTCATAACAGCCGGGCCTGCAAATTCAGAGTGCAGTCTGAAAACCAACCAACCTGCTCACTGTCTGCCTCATGCACCACCAAAAATATTCTGTCACTGGAAGACAGTGGACAATTACGACGAGGTACAAGCCAAAATAGAAATGAGCTCATTCTCCCCTCTCTCTCTTGGCCTTCTAATGCAAACAGGAGCTAAGAGCCCCCCAAAATTCCTTCATCAGGAAAGGAAACAGCTAAAACTTCAAGTACACACACAAAGAAGAGTTCTGCTGGGAAAGATGTGCTATTTTTAGTTGTTTTTCAAATGAAAACTATGCTAAGCTTCGAAGTTCAGTCTCCTCTGATCCATTTAACTTTCCTAGCGCTATTTGTTGGCAAGTACTTCTACGTGAGATAGAGGTGCACTTCATACTTGAAATTTCTTCCTTACCTTCCCCCTCCGTCAGTCTGAAAATCAATCAATCTGCCTTCACATAGTGCTGGGAACAGGTGCCAAGATCTGGGTATCTGAAGGGCCCATTCATCTAACACAGAGTAGGCAAACTCTCCCTGTCTGCATGATGCACCTGCTCTTTTAGTTATTTTAAGGGAAAAAAAGCAATGAAATGAGAAAGACGCAGCCCAGCCTCACCCAGCGCATCTCTTCCCACCCTGCTCACCTTCCTCCTTGGTGACCATTCATCTCAGTGACTTTGCAGAGGACGTCACACAAGATTTTAAACATTTATCTGAGAACTGCAGTGAATGATCCTCATCTAAAGTCAGTGTCTAGATGCAGTTTAGCATCTGACTAACCCAGTTTATCCTGAATTTATCAGCCAGTTTTGTCTCCTGTGTACTGGTCATCACACTCCTTCTGGGGTGGAAAACAAGGGGACAGAAAACAAGGGGGCAGGTCCCTGTGCAGCTGCATTGATCTTCCTAGAGCTCTGTGCAGGCTGGTGCGTGAATCCAGCCACAGGTCCAGAGCTGCCCTTATTAGTCTGTAGCAAGAAATTGCAGCGTTATCTGTCCTCTTTGGTGTTTCACTGATCTTTAGGTGAAAATTATTGGCTCTCTGCCTGTTTATGCCATCTCTTAGCCTTGCTCTGCCTGCTGCACTTGCCCTTTTTTCCCCTTTTCTACTCACCCCACCCTCCTTTCAGTCTTCTTCGCAGACACTTTATTCCCTTTCCCACCTCTTTTACCTCCAAACTCCAGTCCCAGCCCTGTGAGCAGCATGGCTCTTTGCCACCATCCCATGCCGCAGCATCCCAGCGCCGTGCCTCTCGAGGTGCCAAATCTGTGGGTGGTGTTGGAGGGAGGAGGACATGTCACTGGGCACAGCTCATCTCCTGGGGTATTTGCCAGGCATCAGGGTTAGAGTAGAACTAGATTAGTAAAAGTCAAGGCGATGCTGCAGCAGCTGTGATAGTGGTTATTTAAGTGACCTAAAGATCTCTCCTCTGCCGTAGCTCTGCCTGGGGCTGTACTACACGTCACCTGTGCAAATGCTCCTGTCCTCCAGGTGTGAGGGAACATCTCGGGGGCCACCGAGGACGTTTAGGCTGGCTGCAGTGCTGGCACCAGGCTCGCACACCAGCGGGGCTGGCACATGCCCATGCTGGCTTCGGACGCAGGTGCCTGCTCTGGTCTCTGAGCAATGGAGCCACCTGCTCCAAGGCCTTCAATAGCACCATCAGAAACCCAATTAATAAATGCAGCATTAGTAGTGGGATTGGTAATTAACTGAGGATCTGGTTCCTGAAACTAACAGTACACAATTTGTCTTTTGTCTTTTCAGTTCCTAAATTTATCCTCGCAGCTGTCAACCCTCTGGTCCCCGATAGCAAATCTAATGTCAAACAGAATGATGGTATGTACCATACAAAAAAATACAATTTGTTCTCCTTTGTCTTTGACTGAATCAGGACGTTTTCCCACTGCAGAGCTTGGTCTGAGGGAGGTGGGACGAGGTAGTGGAAACCCTGCTGGAACAGCTGCTCTTCCCCTCAGAGGGCAGCGTGATGGGCTGGGAGCGGGACAGGACCTGCTTGAGCACGGTCCTGCCAGCACAGCAACGCTGCGAAACGAGTGACCCATCCAGACCTACCCACAAGCAGCGAGCTGTCCTCCAGCTCTGAGTGAACCATGGGGAAAGTAAAAGAGAAACTGTGGTTGTTTCACGGTGAAGAGTCACTTAAGAGTTGCGCCAACACCTGCTCTCTTTAAAGGCAACAAGATTCCTGATGTGGCTGATGCTTGTTCCCTGTCATCGACAGTGGGAGTGTAGTGCAGTGAGTGGGTGGGGAATTCCATTTCAGAGCTGTGAAGCTTAACAAAGTACAATTATTTCAGAAACCTTAATGGGAGTAGGCAAGGAGTATCACTTGGTAGTAGAATATTTTAAATAAATTTGACATTTTCTAGATATGCAATATTTTCAATAATTTTTTATGTATAGTTTATTTCAATATTTATTTATCAGCTGTTGTTTGGTCTAACATTCTGCAACATTACAACTGCACAGTGTGGGCCTGCCTGTGTTTTAGGTGGACTTGTTAGTTTAAAATTTTGGGGTGAATATCAGTTTAGAAGATTCATCATCTATGATTTGATTAACTTTGCTTTACTGTCTTGTGTCACAGGTGTCGACCTTGATCCAAAGGAATCAAGACTTCCAAAGAAAGATGGAATTATTGTTAGCAGTTCCTTGGCTACATTTGCATACATTAGAGGTAGGAAAATAAAACTGAGATTGTTTGATTCATTAGATTATGGCATTCTGGGAAAAAGGAGGATCTCCTCAGAAGGTCGCAACTGGTCATCCCATGTTTATAGTAATGATATTATTACAATATAATCACAGACTTGTGGATGGGACAATCACGGCCTAATTGATATTTATAGAATATTTTCCATCTTGAAGGATCCAAACTCTTCTAGAGACTGCAGCCAAAATATTTTTTATGAGTATTTCCAATGGAGACTATTGGTTGTTGTGTTTTTGAAAACCTGGTCCTGATCTGGGAGCAGTGCTGGAGACATCCATTTTTGGAAATGCTGGCTTGCGTACATGTAAGGATCATCAAGGAGCAGTAAAAAAAGAAAACCACAAAACCGCAACCCAAACCCATCACTGGAATGGGATATGGCAGTTTTTGTGACTTAGCAACACTAAGGCAAGTTTTGTTTAGGCAAGTAAATTCGTCATCACCATATCTCTTAACACCACAGGAGAAGTCACAAAGTATGGAAGCGAGCAAAGGCTGATGCTGAGAAGCGATTCTGGAGCTAAAACTGCTGCTCTTCTGCTGAATGCCACGAACCACACGGCTGTCGAGCATCGTGCCCCAGCCTTTGCACTGGCTTTCTGCACCAGCACAAAGAGCAGCCGTGGCCTGCCGGCATGGAGAGACAGCCTGTCCCCACAGCAGTACCCAGCTGCCCCCAGCAGCTCTCTCCAACCCCTAGACCCCACCGCCCTTGAGACCTCCAAGGCAACATACCAAGCAGCCAGGGTTGCGTTTGACAACCCATGGAGAAAAGCCATTTCCACATGTTGTCTCATTTGTTGCTATACTGAGAAGTGATCTCAGACTGTCTCAAGGAAGAAAAATGCTCCCCACCCAGCCTGGCCTGGAGATGCTGCCCTGGCTCTGCGGAGCCCAGTGTTGCTCTTCCCATGTGCCCTCTTCATGAGGGTAAGGCCCATTTTGGCAGGATGGCTGGGTGAAAAAAAAAAAAAAAAGTGCATGTTTCTAGTAGGTGGTTGTGAATGCTAATAGGCTGCTAATAAAAAGATGGGATAATGTTGTTATTTTGTAGGCTTATTAAGAGGCTGGGACTTTTGCACAGTGACCTGAAGAGGCAGAGGTGGCAGCGTTCAGACAGCAAGTGCAAGGTGGTTTCAGTGCATGACAGAAAAAACCTTCCTGCATCCCATGTCCCCCGAGGCACCCTCCACCGTTACAGCTAATGTGGGATGCTTCAGAGATGGCAGCTGATTTTTCATGTAGCTAGACTTTGGCAGAGTTTGTGAAGTGTCTAAGCCCTGGCTTTCTGATTTCAGATCACCCTGAAAGAGCCGCTCTCCTGTTTGTGTCCAGCGTTTGCGTGGGATTAATCTTCACGCTGTGTGCTTTGGTGATCCGCGTGTCATGCTCAAATGACTTCCAGAAACTGCACAGGAAGAAAGATCACTTGGTGCCAGAAAGTGACGAAGTGGATGAGAACAGTGAAAATGAGGAGGAAGAGGAGGAAGAAGAGGAAGATTCCTCTGATTCAGACGTCCAGGATGAGGTAGCAGGACTTTACAGACCTTCTTACTCAGGTTATAATTCAATAGAGGCAGCGGAACTGGCTGAAAGGATAGAGCGCAGGGAGCAGATCATACAAGAAATTTGGATGAACAGTGGTTTGGATATGACACCTCCTAGAAATATGAATACTTTTTATATTAATGAACAATAAATGGCTTATTTTGGATGATGCCCTAGTCCTTTTTTTTTTAAAAAGAAATGTACCTTCTGTGAAGGAACATTTGTATCGTTGCGTATAATTATTTGTAAAGTAAAAAGAAATATATGCAATAAAAGGAGAGTTTCAAACCCTCGACTGTCTATAAATCATTCTGCAAAAAACACACACTTACAAGCTTTCACGGTTTTGAGTTATGCTATGAATTACTTTTCACTGTAATTTGAGATCAATTATATGTATAAGTTAAGAAATATTTTAAAAGGACAAAAATATTTAGGCAGCATAACCTGAAGAAACAGCTGCACTAGGACATGGTGCTTCTAACCAGTTAGCGTGTTGCAGCTCATAAATTACATTTGAATGTGCTCTATTGATGAGAAATATGAGTATTGTTACTAGAATGAGCAGGACAAAGTAAAATTGAGCACACGTTCTTGAGAGTTTTCTGCTGTTTCCTTTCCCTAATAAATCCGGTTCCTCTGGTAACAGTGATCCTGATTGCAAGGGGGTTAAATTCTGCTCATTTGAGTCCAGCTGATGCAATTACTTAGAAGAGAGATGTGAGAGAAGGGTCTCCCTCTAGGCTGGGAGGTCTGGAAACTAAGCTGCAAAGAAGTGCCTGAGATTTCAGTGAAAATTTTCAGCGTGAGAGAACTAGTTTCCTTAGTAGCAGTCCTCTTGATGGTCATGTAACAGCAGCTGAAGTCAGGCACACTTGGGTGTGCAGAGAATTCAAAATACCGCTCAGACTCTACAGTTTCAGCTCTACAGAACTACCAGATAAGGTTTGCCCTAGGAGGAGAAGCACTGCTGAAGAGTGGACATGAGGGCAAAACCCAATCTACATTCCAGACCTTTGGTGCTCTGCTGTTAAGTAAAAGGTTCAACCATCAGAAGATACCTGCCTGAGATGTAGTTCTGCTGCTACCTGTGCTGGCAAATCTGTGAAGCACAGGCTTGAAAATGGCAGTTTTCATAAAAGACTCTTGAAGTTGGCACATACTAAGAGCACATATTTCCTAAGTGGAAGGTTGTGTTCATTTTTTCTGATATTAAAGTGTGATTGAGAGCCAGCACTTGACTGAAGGTTGTATTCTCAAGATTTTCAGACCAGTCAGGTTGGTTTCAGTCGGACAGAAAATTAAATCAGAAATGCATCTAAGTTGAAAACACAACCTTCCTGTCTTTAAATAAAATGTCCCTAATATTTTAACTGCAGTCCATAGGGAATTTACTGAACAAAAGGAGGAAAAATGTCACTTCCTATTGGTAATTCTTCATGAGTTCATTGTGTTTTCCCGCTCAGACGCTGTGCGTCTAGGTAGAGTGAAGTAGTATGAAACCCTTGGAAAGAAGTGACATGACTTGTCATTTCCTTCTGACACAAAGTTGAATGAAGCATGGGAAAACTTTAAAGGGAGGAAGGGGGCTTGCTCAGATGACTAAGGCGCAATCCCATGCTCAGCTGGAAAAAATCTGAGCAGCAATTAGCACCCTATCAGCGGAAGAAAGAGAGGCTGAGGAGATGGATGGAGAACTGAGGTCACCCGTGGCACAGGGAAACTGCGTGAAATGCTTGGCACAGCCCAGCAGCCTGGCTGCACGCCCACTGCCACTCAGCTCTCTCCCTTCCCAAGAGAAGGTCATCGTAGCTTGTGCCACCACATGATAGTGGGGTTTTTGATCTGTGAGAACCTCGTGCCTTTGCCCTGAGGGTGGAAGAAGGCAGGCTTTCCTTTTGCCAGCCTTGCCTGTGTGTGGGACAGCTCTTTCCTCATGACTCATGGAGGCAAGTGCCACCCATTTCCTGGTCAGAAGGGGCCTGATCTACATCTCAACAATTCCCCCTGCTGACAGACCGTGCTAGTAAGAAAAGGATCTTCTTTCTCTTACTAACCCTCCAAAGAGGCCATCATTCGATTGCAGAGTGCAGGCTGAACTCCAAGACTCAGCAAGCCGGGCTGAGGGCAGGGGCTGCCAGGGGCTGCCCCATCCCCAGCACAAGGCCCTGCTCCAACTGTCTCCCCAAAATGCTGAGCCCCAGTTAAACTCCCTCCTAAAAAGCTGATCTATTGGGAGTTTATGCTCACTAAAATTTGTGTATTTTCTTTTCTCATTCTTTATCTGTAACCTCCGTGGCGTTTTAGTCCTGAAGCTGACACCATAACAAAACTTGGGAGTTAGTCTTTCCACCAGACTTTCATTTTGCTCAAGTCTAAGGTAAAATTAGCATGTCCCAGGGGTGGCCACAGGCTCACAGAAGGGTTGAGGTTGGAAGGCACCTCTGGAGGGCATCTAGTCCAATCCCCCTTCTCAAGTAGGGGCTCCCAGAGCCGGTTGCCCAGGGCCATGCCCAGCTGGCTTTTGAATTACTTCCAAGGACAGAGACCCCGCCATACTTCTGGGCAACCTGTGCCCGTGCTCGGTCACCCTCACAGTGATAAAGTGTCTCCTGATGTTTAGAGGGAAGCTCCTGTCTTCCAGTTCATGCCCATTGTCTCTAGTCCTGCCACTGGGCACCACAGGTCATTTCCCTTTTGTTTTGTTCACTTCATCCGTTCATGTCTTCCATCTGATAGCCTTGCTTTGGGGTCCTTGGGTCCCCCTGAAAACAGGGACATTCATTCCTGGTGATGAAGCAACCAAAGTGGCAGCAGACGAGCAGAAACCAGTCTGTTAGAGATTAGTCCCTTTCTTGGAGCAAAACTGCAAAATACTTCACTTTTCCCAGTTCCCAGTCTTCTCATCTACTTTTACCACCCTGAAGCAAAAAATTCCTTTGTATTAAAGTGGAGATTACCAATTTATCTTTCTGTTACCTTTGCATAGTTGCCTGTAAATGACTTAACAGACTTTATTCCCTCCTGATTTTCCTCCCTGCCTGCTGCCTCAAGCTGCAGGCACATAGTTAAAGATTCCCATGGGTGCCAGAGAAGATCCTGCTTCCCAGTATGGAGCATTTCACATCGTCTGGGAATGTGTTTTGAGAGGGAAAAGAAACCAAGTGCTTATTAATGCATGTGTGTTTAAATGTGTCCTCAACCATGGTGCAAAGCCCTGCTGTGGACATGAGCACTTCATCTGGACAGGGAGAGCAGCTTTTGCTCCAGAGCACAAGGTTGAGCTTCACTCAGGAGCTGTTCCCTTGACTGAATTGTTTATAATCTGAGTTTGGGTTGCTATTTTATTCTTTATGCATAAATTTTCTAAGTCTAATTGGAGAGTGCTACCAATTAGTGGTTCACCTGGTTCCCAGATACTCACTGTTCACAGCAGTCTGAATGTTAGAGTGAAACAAGGAAAAACCAAGGAAACAGACACTGAATTATTTTGATCTTTCTGAAAGGACACTCTCTGCAGGAAAAGCATAAAAAAATCCCAAAACACAAAAATACCCAAACGCCCCAAAATTAAGGACTAACATACCATGATCCAAGCCCACGCAAACCATGATTTTATGGGAAACCTCAGCATACGCCCATTGAAATGAAATGAAACTGTGTGTACAGCGAGCCAGGCTTGTTTGAGCAGCAGGTCTGCTTCATCGGAATGGGAGTGATAATGAGAAGCAATTGGATTTGGCTGGTTATGAGTGGGACATGTAAACTGTTAAAAAAAAGAAAAAAAAAAAAAGGAGAAGTGTTGTAGCCAGTATCTACTTTGTTTCCAGACTAAGGCCAGAAATACCGTTGAGGAGGGTGCCACAGGGCAGCAGCAATGCTACACGGAGGACATTCAGGGCTAGCAGCAAGGTGAAGTTTCAGCAGTAAAATCCCTGCAATCGGCCGGAAGAGCAGCCTAAGAGGAAAACATGACAAAGGAGAGCTTGCAAGCTGTTTGACCGTAACCATTAGGCTCATGCTACATGCATGACTGGTGGAATGACATGCATTTGAAAATTATGTGACCCAGCATTAACACCTAGACTTGCTGGAAGGCAATGTGTGATGCTGGTGTGCCTGTTTGAACTCCCCAATCCTGCCTTTAAAATAAGCCAGCATTTACCATCAGGACTCCCTGGGTGAGGCTGCAGGAAGCAGGAAATAAATCCTTTCCGAAACTCGCACCTTTTATCGGCAGCCACTCAGGGGTGGCACCTAACACCTGGGTGGCCCTGCGGCCAAAAATCCCCGGCATCACCCCAGTGATTTCCTGGGATGCACCTGGATCGGCGGGTCCGTGCGTTGGTGCCTGGAGGGGCTGGAGGGAGGGGGTGGCAGGGAGAGAATGTGTGGGCAGCTCTGGGGAGGCAGAGCCTGGAGCAACCGGGGAAAGCAGAACCATGTGCATGCAAGCCAGGAGGGAAAACAGGTGTGGAAACTATCCAGCTGGCTTCATCTGCATGCTGGGAAGCCTGCAGGATAAATGACCACAGAAGGCCTTCTTTTGCAAGGTGCATGGCTGAGCAATGGAGCATTCAAGCATGGGCAGAGCCAGGGGATTTTACATCACCTGCGATGTCATCTGTGGTGCGTTTTCACCCAGACCCTGTGAAGCAAATGGGGAGTCACTCTGGAGAGTGAGTCCTGCAAAGCATCACCGAGGCAGCGGCACTGGTGTCCTCAGAGGAGATGTGGTTCAGACACCAGAGAGACACATTCCAGCTGAGGAGCACACAAGCAACACAGATGCCCTGCCCAGGAGCACAGCTCAGCCCTGCTGTGCTTGCAGCATGCAGAGCCCTACGCCAGCACGCTGTACTGCTCAGGCCTGCACCCAAAATACCCTGTGTGCTGGTGCACGTCACCCCATGGTGTCAGCATCCCATGGTGTCAGCAGTACTAAGGGTGGTCCTGGCTCTGCTGCCAAGTGTCATTTTAGAGATGAAGAGAAAGTGGGGCTCCTCCAGTGCCCAAGAACTGCTGCCCCAACAGACTCCCTTGGGTGGCTTCCCCACAGGGGTCACCCTTGGTCCGGGCACTCTGGAATGCACTTAGCAAACCAAGTCCTTTGAGGATGTCCTTCAGCAGTAGGGGACTGATTTGTTTTCTCATATTCTCATTTCTGGAAGTAAAAAAACAAAACGAAAGAGCCCCAGCATGCAGTTGGCCCAGTACTGTAATAAAAAACTTCTTTTCCAGCATTGCAGAAAATGGCAGGACTTGTGGCTTCGTGTGGAGAAAGAGACAAACCCCAGGTTGATGTTACAAATGGCTCTGGTGACATCCTGGTTGCCTGGGCAGACACTGGGAATGTGCCTTCAAATGCATAGGGCACCTGAGAAATATACATCTCAGGGAGCGTTTGTGTGAGTGACTATATATTAACAAAACCTGTTGCAGAATAATTACGGCTGTAGAGGATTACCGCCCTTCCATGGGTTGAGGGGGTTTCCCGCCATTCCAGCCGCAGGGTGAGCACTGACCCAGCCCTATATAACTCCCCAGACTCTTCTTTGAGACTGTGTATTTTTAAGACCCAAATACATGATGGTAATGCCTAGCTGCTCTTCTCCTGGGGTAGCAAGAGCTTAAAAGCATCAGTCAGAGCTCATACGTTCTTACAGAATCACAGAATCATTAAGACTGGAAAAGACCTCTAAGATGAAGTTCAACCATCAATCCAACACCACCATGACCACCAAACCATAAACACCTCCAGGGATGATGACTCCACCATTTCCCTGGGCAGCCTGTTCCAATGCTTTGCTACTCTTTCAGTGAAGAAATATTTCTTAATATCCAATCTAGACCTCACCTGGCACAACCTGAGCTCATTTTCTCTCATCCTATTGCTGGTTACTTGAGACAAGAGACCAACACCCTCCTCACTACAACCTCCTTTCATGCAGCTCCAGAGAGCAAGGTCTCTCCTTAGTGTCTTCCTCTCAGACTAAACAACCCCAGTTACCTCAGCTGCTCCTCATAAGACTTGTGCTCTCCAGACCCATCACCCACTTCGTTGCCCTTCTCTGGACCCACTCCAGCACCTCAGTGTCCTTATTGTACTGCAACACCCCAAACTGGACACAGAACTCAAGCTGTGGCCTCACCAGTGCCAAGTACAGGGGCATGATCACTTCCCTGGTCCTGCTGGACACATTACTCCCAGGTCAGGATGCCGTTGGCCTTCTTGGCCACCTGGGCACACTGCTGGCTCATGTTCAGCCGGCTGTCCATCAACACTCCCAAGTCCCTCTCTGTTGAGCAACTCTCCAGCCACTCCTCCCCAAGCCTGTAGCGCTGCTGGGGCTTGTTGTGACCCAGGGACAGGACTCAAGGACTCAGCACTTGGCCTTGTTGAACTTCATCCAGTTGGTCTTGGCCCACAGATCCAGCCTGTTCAGGTCCCTCTGCAGAGCCTTCCTGCCCTCCAGCAGATCAACGCTCCCACCCAACTTGGTGTCATCTGCAGACTTAGTGAGGATGCACTTAATCGCCTTGTCCAGATCATTGATAAAGGTGTTAAACAAGACTGGCCCCAACAGAGCCCTGGGGGCCACTTGTTACTGGCTGCCATGCAGTGAGAAAGTCCATAGGAAACCTTGGTAAGTCCAGTCACAATGGAGCTGCCTGTTGTTTTTCTTTTGAAAAGTCAGGAGCCTGAACAACATGATCTAGTTTTAAAGCTGGGTCTAGTTCAGAACAAGGCCTCGCTTCAAGTGTGTGGTAGGACCAACAGCCCTCAAGGGATCCTCCCAACCTTACTTGTTTTACGAGAGTATGATTGGCTCTAACCACATCCAGAAGCCAACCTTCAGAGCTGCAACAACTCTGCTCTCCAGCCTTCTGACTGCATTGCAGTTCCACCACCCTGAGGATCTATCTGCGAAAAAATTAAAACCAGATTTCTGAAAAAAACCCTTCATCAGGAAAGAGGTGAAATGTCCTTTTCTGAATGAAACCACAGGGCATTGCTGCGGGAGGGAGAGGCAGGAAGAAGCAGAGCTGCAAACTCACAACTGCCCACTGCACTGGGGTCAGTTATGGGTTGAATCCTTAAACTGCAGGAGCTGTCACTTGGGTGAGAGGCAAAGCAGAGGTGGTATGAAATATCCCACCACTTGTGCAGCGGTGCCTCCAGGCCCTTAACACAGCAACATGAGTGGCAGCTGCACACTGATTATCAGGGCAAAAAAAATCCCTACACAACAACTTTTAACTGCAACATTTTAAGCACTTGGTGGTATTATGCAGCATTTGCCAAGGCACAACTCTTGGATTAAAACAATAATTACCTTCTCTTTTTGCTTGAGGAAGTGCCAGATTTCCTACTCTGGCTATAAACTTCCTTGTTCTCAACACAGCCCCACTGCAGGCTGCTGCACTGCCCATACCCACCAGAGCATGGGATGAGGACACACACAGCCCTCAACACAGGCGGGCAGGCAAGTTTGGGTGAGGCACAGTTGCACCTCCAGCACAGCTGCACAGCCAGGGCTGGGTGGCAAGAGGGGGACAGCCCACGGGTGACCTGGGCCACTGCCACCCCATCACCCAGCACCCTGAGCTGGGGGTGGGATAGAAAAGGTGAGAGCTCGTGCTCTCAGTGAGTCCTGACTCAGACACTGATGACAGCCAGACAGGTGGATGCAATTCATTGCACCTTCCTCCAGCACCGGCATGTCACAGCACACAGGCTTGGGAGATCACCAACAGCTGGCAGATCCTCCTGTCTGAAGGCAGGGAGACCTTGCCCTCAGCAGTGGCGGGTCTTCTCCACTTTCTGGACCCATCAGGCCAGACCTTTGCGGGTTCCCGTGGCTGCTGGTGCTGAGCAGGAACAAGAGCTGCACCCCGGTGAGACATCAGTGGCACTGAAAGTGGTGGCTCTAGCTCCCTGCTGGCTCCCTGCCCACCTAGGGCACAGAGTCGTGGAGCAGGTGCTCACTGCTCCACCGGGGTCACCTCTGCAGCAACAGCAGCCCACCAGAGACACCCCATCTCATGGCAAAATAATCAGGAAATGTCACCGGAGTATTTTCAAATATGCTGCATATATCAGGTTCACCCCGCTCCAAGACCCTGCACCCCAGGGAGCACAGCTGACCTCCTGGGGGAAGGTGAAGCAGTGCAGGAGCCAGGTCCACAGGGAGCAAACTGCCCCTGCTTTGATTCCTCTCACTCTCCCATTCCAGGAAAACTCAATAGCACACTAATGGCTGTAAGGGCATTAGTAACTCTCAAAACACACAATATAAATGTCCATTAATTGAGATGGTGATATGGCCACAAAGCAAACATTTTAGCAATGTTCTGCTCTGCGTGTCCTTTGATAGGGAACTGATTTTCCCTCTGGAAGGACATGTCTACTATCAAACTTCCAGAAATAAATGGTTTAGTGGAAAGATAAAACGCTTTCGCAAATTTACAAACCTATGTGCGGTGTTCCTATCTCGTAATTCTGAAATTCTTTAGATATTTAAATAACTATATGCTTCGCTTTGTTCCTGTATTTTTTCATCTTTTTTCCAGTAAGCTCATTCAATTTGAGCCATAATAAATTAATCCAGCAGATCCACAGATACTGTCATGAGAATGCAGAAGAGCACTGATCCTATGGACAGTTTTCTCAGCTAAAGAAGAAATCAAAACCAATTACGACAGAGAACAGCAAAGGCATGCAGAAAAAAAGAGATTTTTTTTTTTCCTGTGTTAATTATTTCCTATGCATGCTTTTCCCTCACTTTTAGAGAGGAAATGACAAAACTCAAGCGCCCTGTTCAAACACCCCCCTCAGAATTCTCTGTTTAATGGTAATTTAGAAGTCTCTTTTTCACTGAAACACTAAACTTTCAACAAGCCTTGGAAAGATAATCAAACTTCTTGTGTTCCTTTGGCACATGCACCAGTTGCAGAGAGAACCCTGCTGGGAGGAAGGCGCTAGCAACATGTTAGGCTTTTCGTCATGGAAAACCAGTTACTCTCAGTCGCGGATGTGCAGCGGGGTCAAACGAGCAAGATCCGGGGACTACAGATACTTTACTGCTTATATCATTTTCATTTTACCTCCTCCATTATTTAATATTTCCTGGTATCAAGGACGTTAAATCAAGTGGCCAAAAGCCAGCGATGACTTCAGTTATTTACAGTACTGGAAGCCTACAGAACAAGCTCCTTGGAATAATACTAATCTAAGATGAAAGCTCTATTTGCAAGAGGGATTCAGTTGGATATTTTCAAGCATTCATTATAACTGATCCAAAACATCTGGGAAGCTTCCTGCCGAGGCCACTAAGCTCAATGCAATTATGGCAAAGTAACAAAAAAACCACCAAAGCAAACCAAACCAAAAACTACTTTACATGACGAGGAGTAGACAAATAAGAAACTGTTAAGAAATGGTTACTCCTGCTAAGAAACTCTTCTGGGGTGCACTAATGCCAATAAACGAGCGCTGCCAGGTAAGTTCATGTCGCAACCCCTGGTCCAGGAGCTGATCTCCGCTGCAGGTAGCTGACGAGCAGTCCATAGTTTGGGAATCTCTCTCCCACGTCAGCATGACAAAAACCACATGAAAGGGCTGGCTGTCCTCAGCCGACTCCTTAAACAGCAAAGATGAGATTTTGTGGAGGGGAAGCATTGTCACAAGCAGCAGAGGAAACAAAGTGATTTGGCAATTGCCAGGTTATAACTTGCCACCGGATATAAAAAGTGCCAGGGTGCCACATAGCTTGCTTTAAGAAGCTTATAAACAGGTCTGCACTTTTTCTGGCTGCCAAAAGGACATAAATATTTTAGAACATTGCTGGAAAAGAGGAAAACAAACGTGCAATAGCCCCAAGTCATTCATCTACAAATAGTAATTAAATTTTTTTGGAAGAATAAATACACATATAATTGCCCAAACCAAATAATTACTTCCAGGGCAGAATCCACTTCAAAATTTGGGCCCTCAGTCAGCATTTGTACACATCCCTGTGAAACCACTAAGGAGAACACTGCCAGGCGGGGGAAGTTTTATATTTGTAGGAGCCCCCTTTAAAGCCACAGCAACATGTCTGGCAACCCAGCCCTCTTACAACCAGTAGGACTGAACAGCAGTTGGAGCTAGGTGACCAGCAACCTTTATAATAAATCAATTACTTCTATCACTTTATAATGATTTCACTGAGTGCTCCCAGTTCCAGTTATGGATCAAGAACGTTCACCATAGCACTGTGCGTTGCAATGTCAGTGATATTAAGAAATAAAGTATTTCCAGATTGTCTTCATTCTACCCTTTGATGACAGCAAAGGAGAACAGTAGGAAAAAAGCCGTCAGTCAGCTATGGGAATGGTTAAAAAACTCCCAAGGGTTGCACAGGACACTGATTTTCACCTGACTAAGTGGTAGAACAAACTGTTCTGTTAAAACACACTGTTTTCTTGCCACAGAGAAATAAGGCCAAGTTGTTTTTAAACACAAAGCATCCAAAGTTTTGCAACTTAGAAAAATCCCATGTACTGGTTTTTTTGGTAAAAAACCATGTTACCGTAAAGGTGATACTGAAGAAAAATTACCAGACACCATACTTTCCTAAAAGAATCAGTGACCGAAGTAAAGCCACCATTAATAGTTTACTGAATGGCATTAATTCTCTTTTCTGCATTCAGACTTGCAGCTGCGAGTTCAGCAAACACTTCAGTTGAACTTGATCAGTGTCTCTACAACCATACTAATATTTAAGAAAATTATGGGCTTTTTCATCATCAAAAATCAACTAGCAAAACACTTTCTCTTTGCTGTTTTATAATGACTCAAACAAGCAGAGGGATTAAGCCAGAAGTATTGAGATTTGTGAATCTGGAGAAGAATCAGAGCCAGGTAGTTTTAGGGAACAGTCAACAACCACAGAATTTACTTCCATCTTGTTGCACTAGCAGGTTTGGCAAGGCAGGAAGCTTCTGGTTGATATCTCAGACGTCTCTGTTTTCAAGTGTGTCTGCCACTAAGCCCTCCTGACTTGAGGATTAGGGCATGAATAAGACAAAAAAGCTATCAATGAAAAATATCAAATATGGGTTTAAGTTCAGAGAGCATACCACATCTGACTTGCAGAGTTGCTGAGCAGCCCTAGCTGTGCACCACAGTGCTATAACTTGGCATCTGCAAAAACAATATTTCACATTACAATTTGACTTAAACTACACGATGATGAGCAGGTGTCTGCTCTCAGGACTGATGTAGTTTGCGACACGATCTACTTTGGCTCAGGCGGAAAGAAAGCAGAGGTGTGCCACGGCAACCTGGTACCCTGATGTCTACTGCGAGCCACAAACACAATGCCCTTAGCTGGCTTGCCTTTCCGTACTGCAGAACTGAAAAGGCGGGCATTCTCAGCACCCTGCTGCCCCAAGGACAAGTGCTTTGGGGTGTGAAACGTCATTGGAGCTGTTGGCTGCGAGTGCCCACAACACTTCACCTCTTCTTCACCTCATGCCGAATTTTCAGGGCACCCTGCCTTTCCACTGCTCAGCAACATCTGCTTCCATAGAAAAGCATCTCCTTTAAGGATACAGAAGTCTAAACATTAATTATCTACACAGATAATTCTAGAGATTTAACCTCATGCAGAATTTTCAGGGCACCCTGCCTTTCCACTGCTCAGCAACCTGATGAGGACGCACATCTGCTTCCATAGAAAAGCATCTCCTTTCAGGATACAGAAGTCTAAACATTCATTATCTACACAGATAATTCTAGAGATTTAATTATCATTTAGTCATACTGTAATGCGAATCAGAATCCTCTTTTCAAAAAAGGACACAACCTTGTCCATGCTCCTGCAGAGGGATTGGACTAGATGACCTTTAAAGGTTCCGTCCAACTCAACACGTTCTATGATTCTATTTGCTTCAAGTCTACTCCCATCTCCTTTGTTAGTCTTGAACCCAGAACTAACTGATGATACATTTTAGAAAGGCTAATAGGATCCTAAACATCAAGCACATAGTGCAAACACTATCTGATAATTTTCACGATTTCTTATTTTAAAATGCAGATTTGTTAGGAATGAAACACTTCTAATCCAGTCATAATCATAGGAGAACTTCCATATTAGAAATCTTGCCCTAATAAACTTGCTTTTATTGTATCCAATCCACTTCCAAATGACGCTTACTTTTGTAAAAAGATTTCTGTTGATCTTTATATAAAAGCATCATGGCTAACAGCTTGTTAAACTGAATGAGATCAATAGGCTGGTTTCCAAAGTCAATGAAAACTAAACCAAAAGAACAAAAATGAAGCATTCCACAGTGACTTTTGTGCTATTTGTGTCTTACAGAAAAATACTTCCTATAAACAATCATTAAGAGGTCAACACATTTAGAAAGGATAGTTTGGAATTAACTATGTTGAAATGCGAACACGCACATAAACATCAGTAACTTTCACTAGATTAGCCTGGGAAAACTGGTTTCTTACGAAATAAATTACCTCTTACAGACCACAGCATCTAAAAGAAACGCAAGAATCAGAAAGCAAGTATAAAGACCACTCTAACCAGTGTCAAACACTCTAGTGCATATTTACTAGAGATATTATCTACAGAACAGTTTAATATTTCAATATTCAAATTACAAGTATCTAAAACAATGAACTTCAACAGTATTGATTCCATTCTTTGCAGAGACAGGTGCTGTGACAGTTACACAGAAATGTAAACCTTTATTGAAAACTTACAGCTGAAAGAGACACCTGCTAAGAGAAGTGACAATGTGAGCTCTTGCCAGAAGAATCTACTGTGCACAACAAAACTTCTCATTGCAAACATGGGTCTGAACCAAACAGCTCAAAGAAGCAAAAAGGCATCTGCAGAGCTTCATCTTGGCCCCCATTTGATGTCTTTTACACCATGAAATTGCCTTTTCAGAGCATGGTTGTCTGCCCACTCAGCATTTAGAAATGAGTCGTCCTCATCCTCTTCTAGTTTCTGCAAACAGAATCAACAGGTTAAGACAGCGGTAACACATGTAACCTGCATGTAACCTACAGCAGCACAGCTCACAGACTGTAAAAAGACGCTGTTACCTTAAGTTCCTCCTGCTTTCTGTAGTAATACAGCATCATCTGTTTTTGCTCTTCATGACTAATCAGAGGTTCACGCCCTGGAGCTCCTTGTCCTTTCTGAAAGGGAAATCATAAATTTTATTTATGATGGCATTTGCGATACAAAAGAGAAGCTGCTGTGCAAAGATAGCAAAGTCTTTCTCCAGACAATAGGATTTCTCAAATTTAATAAGGTCCCTCAGGACAGGAAAATAAACGTTGAGAAACCTCTGCTGCATTCAAGTAAGAACTATTTTTTTTTCATCTCAGCATTTCAATCATGCTGTCCATTTTGCAACATCAATGGAAGCTACAAACAGGATTGAGTCTGTTTCACTTAAGCTTCCACTCTAAAGGACATAATAAATCTCTCTGTTTTAAAGTCCTTCTAGATATCTCAGGATGAGCCCATCCATCTTTAGCTCCTCTGCTAATACAGACTCAAGATGGCATATGACTTAGTAAAGCAGGGAAGGCAGGCAGTTACAAAACACTACAAATAAAAAAAATATTATTTGTTACTACACACACAAGAATTTTTTCCAGGCAACTGTCCCCATGGAAGAAATGATGCACACAGCAGAAAATAACTGATGACAACTATTGTCAACAATAGCAAACAGAACAGTTTGAATGGAGATGGTGAAGCCTACACTTCAACAGCTGTTGAGTTGTCACACAATTTTTCAGTCACCCAGCTAGGAAAGAGAAAGCGATTCTGGTCTTGTAAATGACAAACACGTAAATCACTTATCTTGAAGGAATTCCATTACAGATACCTGCAGATAATAAGATCTGCCATAAACACTAATGCTTCCTGTGGCAGTGAAGCTCTCACTGACACAGAAGCTAAATGCCACTGCAGAATAATTCCAAGCTACAGGTACACGCTCTTGAGACATCTCATATTCACAAAAGCACCCTCTGAATGTGATTTTGCAGAAAGACATACATACACACAAAACCGAGATGAGCATTTTCTGACAAAGCTCTGAAAATGAACTGAAACACCAAACATTCTTCCCTTGAGTATGGCATTCTCACCAGAGAAAATACAGCTGCACAGTTAGTGCAAAATTATTTTGTCCAAAAAACAATGAACAGTCCCAGCGGCAGAACATGACTACTGTGTCAGACAGCAGCACACACACTTAGAGACTGGCTTTTGCTGAAGCACCAGGTGTATAAACTGAGGAGCAGCAGGAGATCTTTGCCCAGTTTTAGCTCATTACTCCAGAGGATGACTCAAACCTGCATTCACAATTAATACAAAAGAGCTCATCTGCTTCGCCACATTTGACAACTGCAAAGTCTCACTTCTTTAAAAAAAGTTCATCTGGAAGCTTTAGGTGAGCTGCTGCCAAGACTGCAACTGGGTTAGCTTGTTCTTCCTTCTAGCGCTCAGCGAGTTCTTACTGATCCTTTTGGAAGAGTGTAAACTCAGGCTCTTCCACAACCCATGTCCTCTCAGGAAGATACATGTCCAGATTTCCAAGACAAATAAGACAGTTTGAGGACCTGCCATCAAGAGACTCATGACACCACAGGCAGGAAATTACTGAATTAAAGACATGGTCTTTCAGAGACAGAGCAAACTGACACGGAGATGAAAGGCATCCACACAGAGGCATAAATACAGAATATTAAAATTGTTTTCCAAAGGCCAGAGCATGGAGAGAAAAACATTCACAAGTACTATTAAAAAAACTAAGCAGACTAAATGACTGGGTCTGTTCAATGCTCTGCACTGAGATGGAACTGAAAGTCAGTTAAAGTTTTTTAAGCTTTTCACTTTGCATTTAATCTGTCTTTAAAAATCTCTTTGTTGTACTTTAGAAAATGGTATGAAGCAAGTAATAGCAACTACAGTATTTAACTGATAGGCAAAGGAATTGCTAAAGAAAAACTTAGGATATAATAAAACCTTAAAATAGATGTACAGTTTTAAGACATTCAGGCTGGATCTAACCTGTTTTATACATCTACAAACAGTTCTCTTCCACAGAGAGCTGGACAGCCAAAGGTGAATGAACTTGCAACGGAATCTCCCAGCAATACTTACTTTCTGTATCTTGACAATGATGGTCGTTTTCTCATTTTTGCCTATATAGTCAGAGAGCAGCTTTGTTTCTTTCAGCTCCTTTCCTGCCCACCATAATTGTGCTTCTGATTCTTTTATAACTTCAAGTCCAGCCTGTGACAAACAAAGAAACGAGATGAAGTGCTGGGGAGTGTTCTTTTTTGCTTTTTTTTTTCAAAACCAGAAAAATATTCTGGGAAAAATCTTTCTTGAACTCCTAGCAGAAAGGCCAGTGTAATTTTACGCTGTAATTCTGCTACATCTTTCTCCTCATAGTAATGTACAGCATTTTCACAAATATTCTGTTCAGCCTTGATCTAAGATAAACACTTTGGCCAATAAATTCCCAATACTGGCATTAGAAAGCAATGAGAAGTTATTTAAAATGAGACCCAGACTGACCTGAACTTTGTATGTGACATTTGAAATAAAGTTAATTCATTTGATTTCTAGTTAAGCTATTGGTGTGGTTTTACAAAAAACCATGAGGCAAAAATATGAAACAAAATTTGTCATGCAAATGAAAACAAGCTTCACTGATAAAATGGAGAACAGCACAGCATATATTTAACCCAGGCACTACATATAATCCAACTACATTACTGCATACGTGAGTTCCTGACAAGTCTTCTTTATCTTCAAGCTCCATCCTAACTGGATCATGTGGAGGCAATCCCATTGGATACACAATCATCACAGCCCCTTGCAGCTGGTCCAACGCATCTTTCACCATCTCCATATTAACACACACATTGGCCTGAACTTGTTTCTGAAATATAGGCAGGGATCATTGGCAATTAAAAAAAATATGCAGAAAGACTTTGCTTTGTAGTCAGTTCAAAGTGTGGGACACTTGAGCAAAGCTGACTGGCTGCGCAGATACTAGGAGCACAACTTTTCTTGTCTGAATATTGACTTCTGAATACATTGCTACGCTTTTGCCCCCTTCATTTAGGTTGCCGATACTGAGAGAGAAAAAATAATAATAATTAAAAACACGAGATCTTTACCAAATTATGCAGGAAGCATTTAGTAACAAATGTCTGTAGGATACAGGCATTCAAACAAGTACACATATGACCACAGAAACTGGGTGGGGAGTCTTTTGTTCCAAGTACTTGTGATTCACAAACAAGATTCAAAACTGTAGAATTCAAGTGAGGGCTGGAGAAGTGAGTTAAAAAATAGAGCACACATAAGCAGAAGAGTAAAGCTTGACATATCACGTGGCTTGTGCAGAGATCTGCAAGATCAAATACTTGAGATCATTCCAAATCCTACTGCAACAGATAGAGGCAAAACAAGATGCATCTGGAAGAGAAGAAATGAAGTTTTTGCTTATGGATTTAATGGTTTCAGTATTTTAAGTAACAAAGTTTGTAAAAAAGAGAGTAAGAGAATGTTGCCTCCTTGTGGACATTCTTAAACTAGTTAACTGACAAGTACAACAGGTTTCTCAATCTCAAATGATGAACTTTTTTTTAAATACACAGACATGTTTCTTCATTTTCACCGTTATAAAGTGATACATATAACAAACCACTTCCCAAACTATCTTTAACTACATTCACCAATGAAGGACAGTCATTTCAGGAGTGAGTCAGCATGCAGTGCAGCAATTCTGCAACTTTTTATTGTAAATGGCAGCATGGTATACAGTCAGAAGTTACACTCAGAAAGACTTACGAAGCAGAGACCAGATCTGCAGATAGTTTTGACTCACAAAATAAAGCTACACATTATTATTTTCCTCCCTGTTTAGAAATGGAGCTGATGAGATGCAATCCAACAGAAGGAAAAAAAAAAAAAAGTCCATCTGGACAAAATCTTTATAATCCAGAAGCTTTAATCTGAAACATCTCCTATTTTGTGTAAATTCTGCTATGACTCAGAACAGTTTGGCTGAGATCTTGCCTGAATTCAGGAGAGGTTTCCAGCACACTGGAAGCACTGCCAGGTGGCAGGGCAGCTCCTCTGCTTGCCTCCACAACGCCTTTGGTAACACTGAGCTGCTCACTCTAAACGACTGATATGACGCTGTTATCAGCAACAAAACAGCCAAGAAGGCCAATTTTAGCTCACAGGCAACACTAACAAGTCAGTAACACTGACTGTTTTAAAGCCGTTTTAAAGTTCCACACACACCAATTCCTAGAACTGTAAGGGCAGGGAGAAGAAAACTACTTGCAGATGTTTACAAGAGAGAAATCTGATAACAAATAATACTTAATTCATGTTGCAAAGTCATACAAAAGCAGAGACACAATGGAAAACGTCTGCAGACTCAGTAAAGTGAAGTTGATAGTTGACATCAGTGCATACTCTCACGCTTATCTTCAAACACACAAACTCATTGGGATTGAGCATGAGTCCAAGTGCTTGTAAACCCACGGCCTAACCCAAGAGATTAGAACACATTTTCTGATTAATTTTACATAAAACTCAAAAGACTGTGTTAATGAGCAGAAGGTATTTTGTTCCAGGAACATCACAGAATGCAGTTAATTTTTCACCAGAAAACACGACAGGCATTCGCCTAAAGAATGCATCAATAGCAAATTAAGAGAGTGTGGATAAAATTAAATGTGATTTAATCATTCCATGTGGCTTCGGCTGCCAGCATTCACTTGGGAGTTTAATATCTGATTCCTTAACTTGTTGAACCAGCTTGCCAAAAGCCATTAAGAAAATTATTAACAGAACTGACAGTTTTTATTAGACTATTCACATCATTTCATGATATTACTCAAAAAATTGTCAGTCCTGGCAGTGAAACAAGTTGATCTTTTCTTATGCAAACTACACAGCACCTATTAAGAAAGTCCCACATGCTAATTCAGGAAACTTACCCTAGAGATCAATGCCTTGGCTTCCTCTATTGTCTTCTTTATAACTTGCTGCATTTTTTCATTTGGAGCTAAAAAATAAGAGACACGTATTTAAGAGACCATACTTAATGCAGAGAAACCAAGCAAACAACCTGTCCAGGTTATTCTCTACTGTAAGCAAACGAAACATCGTTAAATCACAAAGCAAAAGAGACATTACTAAATTGCAGTCTATTTACCAGTTTGACAGTTCATGGACATATTTCTTACTAACTTAAGAAACAAAACAGTGTTTCTAATGGGAAAGCCAAACTTATTTTTCTGCAAAGACATTTTAGTGGTATCTGGAACTTCACTGGGACTAAAGAAACAGCTATAATCTCACACTCCCAAGCAACAAACCCCAAGTTTCTCTTTCCTATGCCATACTTACAACTATTGTGGGCTGTACTGGTAGATATGCTTGAACTGAGGACAACAGCTTGGAGTTTTCTGACTTTTTCCCAATTAAAATCTCAATCTAACATCAAATGCAGTTTTGCAAACACAACATGCATTTCATATCACAGTTATCTATTTTAATTGCTATAAAAAGCCTCTCCTCAAATATAAAAATCCAATTAAGTCACACTCGTTCATAGCTGAACACTTAAATGCATCATTTAATGGTATTTAGTTTGGGCTACATTTACACACCATTCAACACTATGACTCTGTTAATATTACAAAGCTCCCGCTAACAAATAAATGCCAGACACTTGGAGTAAGCTGTTTGTGTCAAAAAGTTAAGACCAAGTTATTCAAAGATTCCTCTTTAAATGAGCTGCCCTGCAACCAACATTTGAAGGGCTGATGACCCGACAAGGGCTGCTGTGGTGTCAGGAGTAGAGGGAAGATGGCAAGAACACAATTGCAGCCTCTTCTGAGCAACCTGTCCTCATGCTCTCGACTGTAAAGTGGTGCCTGACACATGCACCAAGTGCTAAGACAAAACCACTTGGCTGGAGATGCAGAAACAGAGAGCAGGGAGTTCGGTAAGTCTGAGTCATAATCAATGAGAAAAAAGGAGAAATATTAGAAAAACAACCTGGTAACGTACCTTGGAGCCTCTGGAGAAAAATAAGTACTCAAGCATACATTTACAAACAGGGATAATTACTTATCTTTGGAGTTTACTTATAAGTACCACAGTTGCAAAGTTAACAGCCTATGTGCTGAAGAGATATACTACTATTTACGCTTTTAAATCAGTATTACACCAGATCCTAATCCAAGACAGAGGATTTACGTATATAATTGCTACTTTATCTAACCTGGTCTCAAAACAGCTACTATCTATCTTAACAAATCTATGACTGCCTTTAATATAGTTTATTTATAGGATGATTTTTATAATTAGCAAACAAACATGAAAAGGCTAACATGCTGGCCTGAAATCAAATGTATACTTAGCATCTACTCGTTTTTTCTCTTCTTCCAGGACAGTGAGGCAAAAGTGAAAGGTTCAGAATTACATTTCTTATGTTCCTCATTATATTATAGATTATCTGTGTCTGCAGAGAAAGAAACAAACATTTACGTTTGATTTACCATGTCCATTTCTTCGCCCAATTTCATCCTTCTTGAAGACACTTCCACCACTTGGGACACACTTTTCTGCCCACTCATCCTTTAACTTCAGTTCTTCGATTTGCTCATCTGTCAGTCCTTGCATGTTATAAGGCAAGGAAATACCATGCTCTGCCAGCTCCTCCATCTCTTTAAAGTGTTTAGAAAACAAGATTAAAAATTGATGTTATTGAGAACATACTATTTACAAAAGCCTTTTACATTATGCATGTGTAGGTAAACCTTATTCCTAGCCTTAATTTTTTAAAGAATAAATAATAAGGTATATAAATACACATATACATGCTGTAATTACATTACAGTCCATACATTTCATGGAAACATGAAACAATGTAAGAAATAACACAGTGTAGGTATGCAAACCTAGATGACACTTGCTGGCCATAAACTTTTCCTTTTTGGTATTTCCTTAGTCAGCTTTAGCTCACTGCATATTCCTTTTTCTAATACTTTCAGGAAAGCAACTTTTTTAAAATGGACAAAACTTTTTATTGTTATACAGTAATTAATTTATTTGCAAAGAAAATATGTAACAGGACTACTTAAAGTTCTGTCCATACTACATTCCCGTTCGGTCCCCATGAGTTGCCTGATCTAGTCAAGAGGTGGCGACCCTGGCGACAGGGAGGCTGGATTAAAAAATTATCTCCAAGGTCCCTTCCAGCCTGGGCCATTCTATGATTCTATGATTCTACGATACATCTGACCCAAGGAGTCAGATTCACACCTAGGATGAAATAAAAAAAAAATCAACATAAAAGACTCTATAGTAATTTATGTCCAATCAAGACGCAGGACGATTCTAGCTGAGAATAGAGAGGTGTAAATGCTGGTTACCAATGCATACTCTCATGCAATGAGAACAGTCAGTGTGTAGATGCAGTTTCCTAACCCTGTTATCTAGCTTAAGGTATCTGATCCAAGGCCTGCAAGGTACACTCACTACTTTCCCCCAAATAACTTATCCAGCTGTCAGCCCACTTCACAGTATCCTTTCCTTGAGGGCCCTTCAGCCTCTTTATCATCATCATATTAATTAAAGCATATTCATGTCACAACAAATAGACCAGAAGTATCCCAAGTCCCAAGAAATAGCAGTTCTGTTCCCATGGCTGGGAATATAGGCACCCACACAAAAACATAAAGGCTAAGACTAAATCAGCAAGTACTGTGGAGCACCAGCAGCAGATCTGTAAAAAGAGGGAGCGCTGAAAATGTTGTAACCACAGTGTTCGGGTTTTGGAATTTTTTTATTTCAGGTTAGTCTCATGACAGCCTCATACACTACATATGTATTTGCAGCTGGAGCACATCAGGTACAGATAGGCTTCAGCCTTCAGGTCAGTGTTATTTGAAGGAAATCTCACCTCCTGCATTCCCAGGCTGATCCACAATACAAAACAAAGCGGGTCTGCCCAGGGATAAACAGTAAGCTTTTTACAAAAGCCGTCTCCTGATTTGAACTAAAGTGTTAATTTAGACACATCTGGATGTGACTCTGCATTGTAAGGCAAGCAGATGCTTTACACATGATAGGCAACATGGAAATTTGTCCAGCCACTACGGGACAGGACACAGACTCATAGAATCAGGTTGCAAAAGACGTCTACAATCATTTAGTCCAGCTGTCACCCTAATACCACCATGACCACTAAACTATATCCTGAAGTGCCCCGTGCTGCAGTTTAGTCATGCAATGGATGAATTTTCACCGTGTGTAGTGGAAAACTCAAGAGCCATACGGTCTTCAAAAACTAAGGACCACTAAAATACTGAAAAGCAGGAATTTACACACGGTTTGACATTTTTGGGGGGTACTCATTCGTAAATTTAAGAGGAGGATGGCTTGTCTGGTGCTGAACTGGGATTCGAGAGATTATTTCCTAACTTCTGCCAGCACCTAACTCCTGCGAGGCCGCCTCCTAGTGCCGTCCCTCAGCCTCCTCGCCTGCCAGCC